>NW_019173779.1:0-110556 GCF_001646965.1 Fonsecaea nubica | reverse complement strand
GCACGCTAGTGTGTGTGTGTGTGTGTGTGTGGTGTGTGTGTGTGTGTGTGTGTGTGTGTGTGTGTGTGTGTGTGTGCAGAAACCATGGAAATGCAGTCAAAGTGAAGACAGAAGACAGAGAAGGAATTTTGAAGAGATGTTGTAGGCGCAGGTGCGGCTATGCTGGGCAAGGCGCATTCGACTGCATCTGTTCAAGGACGTTTGGACGAATCAGAGTATAGACACCTGGACACCTACACACGATATTGACTGATATTGTCGTTCTTGTTCGTCTGTTAGTTAATAAATCGCAAGTCCACAACTGCCGGATTCCCATTGACTCCTCTGCTGCGAGGAACCGGTGATGAAGCCTTCAGACCTTTCAATGTTGAGTAAACCTTCTGCATTTTTAGAATCATCTGAGTAGATGTATGGTACAGTAGAAGTTGAGCTAATTGAAACATGTCGATTGCTCACTTTCGACGCTTCATAACCTTTATACACATCTCTTCCAGGCCGTCCTTGGCCTCGCCGGGTGGAAATGCGCTGATTGAGGAGACAGCCTTGTCTGCATATTCCTGAGCCAGGGCGCGAGTCTGCTCGAGACCGTCACTCTGCGATACGATGTCCCTAGCCTGTCAATGATAGTCAGCTTCAGATTGCAATGACATGAAGAATGCATATGGAATTCACCTTCTGGACATCACCCTCTTTTGAAAACTTCCTGCCCACCAATATCCCTAACTCGGGCCTGTTCCTCCATGCGAACAACAACGGCGCGGTCGCCAATCCTAGCTCCAAGTCTGCACCGGCAGGTTTCCCCAATTCGGTCCCAGATATGGTATAATCCAACATGTCGTCCACAAGTTGAAACGCCAGGCCCAGATTCTTCCCATATTGATATGCAGCTTCGACCACATTGGGGGCGCACTGTCCGAGTAACGCGGCCGCACGACAGCTTTTGCTGATCAGACTCGCGGATTTCAGGTATGTTTTCTGTAAATAGTATGAAATGGTCTGCTCGCTCCAGCTGGGATTCTTCTCGTCACTCGCAGTGTTCTTCAGTTGCATGAATTCGCCTTCCACAAGATTCGCAATCACTGTTGCAAGCAGCTCTGTCACTTCGGGGTCACGTAACCGAGCGAGAGCCACGGATGCGCGCCCGAGCATGAAATCCCCTGCCAACACAGCCATCTTGTTCCCGAAGGTGGTGTTTGCGGAGGGTGCTGAGCGGCGCGTGGTGGAGTGGTCTATCACATCATCGTGGAGAAGGGAAGCTGTATGGATGAGTTCCGTGATCTCCGCCAGTCGTCGCTGCGAAGGCAGAATGGATGTATCGTTAGGGAAGGCATATTCCGTCTCGTTCGAGGCATTCGTCAATGGTGACACGGCAGAGGAATAGTTCAGGAGGTCTTTGTCCGGATTCTTGTCCAGCAGCACAGACGGACTTGTAATCGGTGTGTCAATAGCACTTCTGGATAAAGTATGCTGCACATCATATCTTGGCCGCGGCTGCTTCGCAGCAAAAGCAGTCGCCCTCGACATCAGCAGCACCAGTAGCGGCCTGACATGTTTTCCTTCGCTCTGCGTATAGTATTTGGCAACCGTGTCTAGTATCGGGTGTCCCGAACCAAGCAGCTGCCGGATGTTCTTGTTGAGGAATTTCAACTCTTTCGCGACAATCTTGAGGGGATCAATCGTGATATTGCCGGTCGGTTGTCTGGCGGAGGAGGGGAGGACCTCAGCGACCGTGCTTTGGATCTTTTGAACTGCTGCGGCCCATGATGGCCGAGGCGAGGAGCTCGAGAAGTGACGTCTCGTTTGCGACTGGGCAAGTGGCGAAGCTGACTTTGGATACTGTGATCTCGTCCGACACCACGGACACACTGACGGATGTGAATTCAGTCGTGAAGAAGCTGTGATGGAAGTCGTGGCCACTGGCTGCCAAACGATTGTCGACTTCGGAGAAATACGCCCGCGTCCCCCCATGGCTGCGAATGGGATTAATTAAAGCTAGTAAGAGATGTCCATGAAGCTGAAGAACCTAGGGACACCCGAAGGGAATTGTACAGGAAAAGAGCGGCGGGTGTGATGGGGAGCTTCTCAGGTCGAGGGAAACCAATGGAGAAGTTCGGGATGCAGCGCGATTGACTTTTTTTGAGTTTATGGGATTTGCCAGGGTCGCGCATTATGTAAGCTGCGACCACATGTCACCCACCCACAGCTATGATCGACTTCTCAACTCCTCCAAAGCCTCATTGTGAGTGACCAGGAGAATCTGTCAGCTTCGGTCGATCCGAATACGTCAAGGAGACAGATAACGCGGTGTACCTCGATCAACGCGAGATCTCCCTAGACCTACTCCGGTTTTCTCCTAAAAGGGTGAGCATGACTGCATCGAACACACTTGTCCATAGGTATATATGCCTGGACGGAAGCTTTGATTTCCGGGTATACAATGAGGATTTTGGGTAGATTAGTGATCCGAATTCAGGTCACTTTACCTAGGTCAACCGGCGCGGAGTGTCAGGTCATTTGTCCAAAGCCCATCATGGGCATTGGCATTCCAACCAATCTTACAATTCGTAGAATCCGAGCCAAGGCTGGCGCCTCTCATCGCCCGTGTATACAGCACCTGTTGAAGGAGGGTATTCCGTCAAGAAGAGTTGAGGACACAGGCCACGGGAGGGTCGTCTATCTTGGCCATGCAAGGCTGGAGACATGCGTCCCAGGGCATATCCTGCACTCCCTCAGCCTAAACCCCTACGATTCATTCCGTGATGAACCGCAACAACATCCCCAGACGCGCACGGCTGTCTCTTAAGATCAATATCAACCCCCCAGAGGCCGATGATGTGGTAGATAAGATGGATTTCCTCACTTGAAACCATTCTTCTCTGCCCATTTGCGCCAGACCTGCCACTCGGAATAAGATGCACTCGCTTTCAGCCCAGTATACCTGATCGCCTTGAAGTCTTGGACTTCCTCCCAAGGGTGTGGCGGCCGAGATTGTTGCTGGTCGCTTGCGGTCCCTCTAATCGACCCTCGCAAAAGTCTCCTCGCAACACCGTGACCCGCGGATCCTCCATCCCACCCTGCCTTCTTCATCAGACTCTCCACCGTCTCCTCTTTCGTCCACCCTTGCTCGACCGCCACATCTGGTAGATATGTTGCGCCGTGCCGCCGATTTCGGTAGTTGAAGCTAATGCGTAAGCCGTGGAGGCCTAGAGTCCAGTCCATGGCATCCCGACAGGGCTCGAAGTCTGCGAGTAATGTCAGAGAGCAAGAGAGTGCGGGTAGCAATGCGGCCGGGATGGGCGAGAATCGCGTATCATCAAAAGCCGATGTCAGTGCGTAGGTGCTGAGGCCCGATGCGAGTGGGAGGGCCTCAAAGGTTCCTATACATCCTCTGAGAGCTTTGTTGCCGGAGCGGCCTACTGTGTTCCAGGTGACAAAGAGTGGATACGATTCGGCAGCCGAGAGTTGTGATGCGTACGAAGGGCGAGAATGAGAGCTCGATGAAGTCGTACTGGAAGGAGTGGTAAGCTGGGAATTGGAAGAGCTGGCAGAGAACAGAGAAGGGGAGGACGTTGAAGACGACCGCGACGACGAGCTTGAGGCCTGCAATCGAGAGATGCTGGGGAGTTGAGGCCCGGCCTTGTTGCTATTGTGTCGGCGATCAAAGCGTTGGATCTCTTCTTCCCCAGCGTCGTCCTCCTCCTGGTCGCCTTCTTCTATATCTTCATCATCATCATCATCATCCTCCTCGTCGCCGACCTGATCTTCTTCAGAGTCCGTCACCTTCACAGGATTCTTGCCATTTCCCAACTCTTCCTCTTCCGTCAATGCCCCACTGGACTGATTGCCCTTTATGTAATTCTCATATAGCTCGAGCACCTTCGGTAAACTTGGAGGATCTCGACGTTCAAAGCTGGCGGACAGCACTTCGAAGCAATAGAAGCAGTGCGCTGGACTAGCCATAGATTGCAATCGACGTAGATTGAGGACTTCACCAGCACTGTGGGAATGCAGACAGGTGGCTCAGACAGTGGGGAGAGAAGGAGGGAGATACGGAAACGCGGTTCACGTCGACCCCTTAAGTCTGAAACAGACGGTTCACAAGCCAAAGGAACACAATGAGAGACCAAAGAGGAGTTCAGATATAGGCTCGTGGGAGACGAAAGGAAACAGGCAGAAGAGAGGCACCGAAAGCGAGCGTCGGAGGTAAGGGAAAGGAAAGGCTGGTACTATAGATACGGTGATGGTGTTGGCGGAGCAAATAACGCAGGCAAGGCAGGTCAAGTTGAGGGTTGACTCTGAACCGCATCACCCGAAGCGGGTCCTCGTTATCGATGACCATCATGAGGCGGAGATCCCCAGGAATCACAAGCACAGCGTCAGCCACAAAGTCCACCAAGTGTCCCCACTACAGACGGGTGCGGCCACCAGTTTCCTCCAACACTCTTTGTTTTGTTGAGCGCGTATCTGTTGCATACCGAGTAGCTTCATTTCCAAGCGTCCACGTAGCCTACGCTGATGCCCAAGCCTGCATCACTCTGTCCCGCTGAGTTGCCAACGTCAGATCCGGCTCCAGCACCAGCGACAAACCCAGGCAGAGGACTCCTTGTTGTACTTCTCTCAAGGCTTCTCCCCGTGATCGACGAGTTGTCTCCTTCGTCGTCGCTTTCATTCTCTTGTGGTACCAGCCGGACAGATCCGCCCCCTTTCCCTCTTCTCTCGCTGGCCCGCATCTCGTCCTCTGCTTTCCTCTTCTCCCATTCTGCGACCAAATTCCGGTAGTAGACCTCTGCCTGCACTGTGATACTGTAGTACTCAGGAGTCCAGCCAGCCTTATTCTTACTTAAGGGGTCTGCGCCCGCTTGGATCAAGGCGCGAATGGCCTTGAGGTTCCCCCATGCACTTGCGTTGTGAAGACATGTATTTCCCAGGTCGTCCTTCGCGTTCACATTCGCACCGTGGACAAGGAGGATCTCTATCGTTCTGTTGTCTTCCGGGGTCGGTCTTGACGGGCCGTTGGTCGCAAAGTTGCTGAGATTCGGCTTAGGGATAATCTGGGAGGATGCTGCGAGATGGAGAGGTGTTTGGCCTTTGCGGTCTCTGCGATTGACAGTCTGTGGGAACTGCCTGCACAGGAGTTCAGCAACTCCGGCCTGAGAATTGGCCGCAGCTAGGTGCAGAGGTGTTTGGCCGTCTGTGTTGACGGAGATGCCCCGATTGTCGTGCTGGGCACTGTAGATCCAATCTTCGACCGGGCGAGTGCCATCATGACCGAGAGATATCAGAAACGCCTGTGTTGCGGTTCAGCGGTCAGTAAAGGTGGCTCCTGCCGCAACGTGTACTCACCGCAATCTCTTCCAGTCCATATTTCGCAGCAAGATGCAACGACGTGTTGCTCTTGTCTTCAAAGTCCGGGTTTTGGAGGTATGAGAGATTGTGCTTCAGGATTCGCTGCACTAACGCGAGATCATTGAGTAGAATGGCTTGCCGCAGGGACAGGTCAACGCGGGTCATGGTCGAGCGTCAGTTTCCTTGCCAGCGAGACTGAGCGCAGCATGGCCATGTGCTCGGACACAAACAAACTCGCTGTGTTAGAGGTCCACGACAAACAGAGGGTTTTACGGCTGAAGGGTTGGGCAGGGAAAGTTACTGAAAGTTGCACCGCGGGGTGCAACGTTTACAGCATGCGGCATCGGCGGGAAGTTTGCGTGTTTCAAACGCCCGCAGTGCCCCTAGATACTAAAGCATTTACAGAGTGCAGGGCTTCCCCACACGAGGCTGAAAGTACCGAGTACAGGTAATGTTCTCAAGTAGTACTTGTAGCTCAAGCATTGTTTTACAGGACCCCTCTATACTTTGATGTTGGCCATTTCCCAGACCACACAACTCCCCCAAAACTCTTGCAGAGACCGACTTTGGCGAAGTTGCCAGATCGGGGGACGCCTGCGACATTAACAACAACCCCGTCCATCATGCAGCCTTCTTGCCCTTCTGTGCCTCTCGCTCTGCCTTCTTCAAAGCTCTTCTCCGAATATCCACATGCATCTTCCTGTTGATTCCAAGTAAAATGCTGCTCATCGGACCAAGCACGCCCGTGATCAGCGCTGCAACCAGGGCGTGGCTCCAGTACGGAGTTCCACTGTACGGGTAGCCTATGCTCCCACCTCTCCGACCAATCTTGGCCAATGTGGATTTGACAAACGCCTTTTCTGTAGGGACCTGCCAGTTCGCTCGGCGGATCTTGGACATTGACGACGTGACCAAGTACGAATGGACAAAGAATACGTCAATGCCACTTGGAGCCAGCTCGGAGGCAAGCGCGTTGGACCATTGTTGAAGGAATGCTTTTGAACCAGAGTATGTTGCCAACAGTGGTGTAGGCGTCAAGCCGCCGAAGGATCCCATTGTCAAGATCAGCCCTTTCTTTTGTGGTAGCATGCTCGGGAGCACCGTCTGAGTAGCCCGCAGTGTTCCTAGGCAGTTGATATTGATGATGTTTGTCATTTCGGGCAAGGGTGTTTCCGCAAAAGTCACAGGAATACTGTGACTCTGGCCCACGTTGTTGATCAGGATGGCAACGCGTTTGCCTTGTAGCAGCGACGCCAGCGATGCATAGTCTTTATCCAAGTTTTGCGAGAAATCCATGGCGAGAGTTTCCACCGAGACGTCTGGAGAAGAGGTCTTTATCTGGGCCGAGAGGGATTCGAGTTTCGACGCAGTTCGGGAGACAAGGACGAGACTGAAGCCTCTCTTTGCCAGCTGTAGGGCGTATTCCTTTCCAATGCCATCGGATGCGCCGGTTACGACTGCCCATGAGCCTTTCCCGCCGAACGAGGACAGCTTTTGAACGACAGATGTTAGCCACAGGTCCTGTACACTCTCTTGCAGACTTACAGATTTCCCAGGCAGAATGAAAGTACTCAGAAATACGCGTGTCGCGGTGAAGGCGACCGAGGCGAGCGTGAGGACCCCAATGCCAATGAGCAGAGTTGAGGGGAGACTCTGCTGGCCGAGGGGCTCCAGATCGATTGTCGTTGCCATGCTTGGAATCAAAGCAGACGATTAGACCGGTAGTGACAGACGGTTTGGACAGATAATGAGACCGCCCAAAATCATTGTACGGAGCATGCGGACAGGACCAGTTGGAATTATTTTACCCGGCGTGCCAACAAGAATCGCTAAGGGTCTGCGCGGCTTCAACCCAAAGCGGAAACGGGTCGTCTTCATCTCATCAACGAAAAGTGTTGAGGAACTTCAGACTCCAGGGCCTCACACCTCCGTCCACCTTTGAGACTCTATACTTTCTTGGAGCACTCCGTGATTCCGAGTGTCCATCCAGTGCAGTGTCATATCTCCAAAATGGCGTCTCTGCTTCCTCAAGCAGAGGGATACCTCCCCCTCTACATTTTGTTCGTACGTTGAACTGCGCCAGGAAAACTTACATTGCTCTCCACTAACCTCGAACTCCAGGTGGGCGTAACTGCGATTGGAAACGCCATTCAATGCTACAATACCCTCTCCTACACGCGACGTCTCTACCCAGGCCAAGCTCCAGCAACTCAAACCAAGGGCAAATCCTCCCCAGAAGGGAGCTCCCCAGCTACACCTCTCTCCTCGAGGACATTTGGGACGTGGACACTTGCAGTTGGGATCGTCAGAGTATTTGCTGCCTATCACATCAACGAGGCGTCGTGGTTTCAGATGCAGATGTTGACCAATGTCATTGGGCTTGCGCACTTCAGCCTCGAAGCATTTGTGTACAAGACCACTTCGCCATCAGGGCCGTGGCTTGCTCCGGTCACTGTGGCGCTGATTGGGTTGGTTTGGAGCACAGTTCAATATGGCTTCTATGTCAGATAAAGAAATTCTTCGAGATATCACCATTGGGTATTATGAGCTGAGTTCAGTCTTGGGCTTGTCGGACGCTGGCGGGGTCTCAACCACCTCTCCTTCGTTACCGCCGAGTTTCTTCCTGTACAATTCTCCTCCGCAATTCTGCAGCCTGACTGTGGCTTGCTCCGGTGTAATATCTCTCTGTGGCTCTCCCAGCATTTCATACCCGACGAGGAATTTTCTGACCGTCGCGCTCCTCAGAAGCGGAGGATAGAAATGCAAGTGAAGACTGGAGCACTCAATCTCCTCTTCGTTGCCGTCCAGCGGCGCTTGGTGGATGCCCATACTGTAAGGAAAACTCGTCTCGAAGAGGTTGTCATACCGTCGAGTGATCTCTGCTATTGCCTCGGCCAAGTCCATCTGTTCCTTCTCGCTCAAGTCGATCAGAGAGCGAATGTGTTTGACGGGTAATATCATGGTTTCAAAAGGCCAGGTGGCCCACCACGGGCAGATGACCAGGAAAGTCTCATTCTGGAAGACAACTCGCTCGTTCTTTTCTCGTTCGAGACGGGCGTAGTCAACCAACATGTGCCCACCGCCCTGTTGGCGGTTGTATTTTCTCAGTTGTTCCAATTCAATCGCGGCTTCTTCAGGCAGCGATGTGGTCGTCCAGATCTGGCCATGCGGATGAGGGTTGGAGCAGCCCATGGCGCTGCCCTTGTTCTCGAATATTTGCATCCACCGATACTGGTCCCTGGGTCGTCCAACGTCTACATGGGGGTTAGATGGTGGCAAATGAGTCGGTTTAGCCTGCGCGACCAGCGGTGACTTGGGGGAGATATGCGCCGTGTAGATTTCAGTCCATGTCTTCACAATTGGAAGAATCTCATCGGGTGACATGTCCGCCAGTGTGACATTGTGCGCGGCACTGAAGGTCAAGACATAGCATTTGCCCTTGACTGGCTCGGCCTGTAGCAGAAGGCTGGACAGGCTCCCCGGTTCGTCTGGAGACTTGTAATCTTCTTGCAGCTCTTTGACGGCGCTGTAGTCGTTCACAAACACGAACGTGTTCTCGTACTTGGGGTTGACATCTCCCGAAGCCCTCGTGTTCCCCGGGCACAGGTAGCATTTAGGGTCGTATACCGGGAGGTCAATGACCCCAGGACTCTCCTGCTGACCTTGCCATGGTCTCTTGGTGCGGTGAGGGGATACCAGAATCCAGCTGCCACGCAGAGGGTTATAACGGCGGTGCGAGATGTCGTCCAGGATCTTGTCAGGCATTGTGACACTCGTGGTGTGGCGGGGGATGTTGTTGCCAATGAAGATTGCCCTGCGAACTTTCTCAATATCAGGAAAATGTGGACCTCATTCAGTGGGCCAATGCAACATGGCACTCATGGCCAGTATATCGCCATAATACGGCAGACCCGGTGTATCTCCGCCTCAAGACAATCCGCCAGGAAAACCATCATGGCACGCATCTGATAGCTGTAGTTTCTACCTACAGTCCAACAAAGAATGTTCGCGGAAAAGCCCCTCGTTGCGGGCGCAGCTTGATTACGTCAATGGGCTTATCGGCCACGCCCGGCAAAAAGCGTATCGGCCATTCTTGGTTCTTGTCGCGATCAATGAGTTTCCGATCTCGGGGTCGACTCATACATCTCCTGACCACATTAT
This sequence comes from Fonsecaea nubica, assembly GCF_001646965.1. Taxonomy (NCBI): domain Eukaryota; kingdom Fungi; phylum Ascomycota; class Eurotiomycetes; order Chaetothyriales; family Herpotrichiellaceae; genus Fonsecaea; species Fonsecaea nubica. Next base: position 101,049 of record NW_019173779.1, on the reverse strand, counting down.
TACTATACATTTTCTTGGAGCAATCCTACTCTTCTGGTGAAGAATTGAATCGACGCTGTTGCCGGGATCTCTCTGTCTCTGGCGCTTATGGTCTGCTGGATGTAGTCGGCCAACCCGGTCTTTGATCGATACCCTTTTGTTGGTAAAGCCAACGTCAATGGGCCGAGTCGTGCCCCGTCTGGTGAGATGATGGCTCGCAACCCTCGATGCCTGTACGATCTCCCCAATGAGGTATGCTTGACACGCCGGCCCAAGGGCGGGCTTTTCTCGTGCTGAATTCACAGATACTGGTGTCCATCCTCTCGGGGTTTTCGACTCAAGACCTCCTGCCGCTGGTCGTGGTCTCGCGACGGTTCCATTCCCTCATCCTCAGAATCCTACATTTCCGACTTCTCCTCGCTGCGGCTTTGCCGGATTACAAGTTGATCCTGGAAGCGTACCATCCAAGCAAGCGATACAGCGACCCTTATTTGTTTTGTACCTACCTTGGTACCGATGGGCTCAGTTCCAAACACGAAGGCAAGGGCAGCCTCTACGAAGACTGTGACGGAGAAGAAGGAAGGCTCGCGAAACTAGGTGGGCTCTACAGCCGGTTCAGACCCGAGCGGCCTGGAGTATCGGGTTCAATGCCCGCACGACGGGTTGCGGGCGCCGTGCTGAATACCGCGTCATCCTCAACAAGTGGAACAATGCCCATCTATGCCGATGGAGGCGATGGAGGTTTCACCAAAGTCATGCACACCCTGAATCTCGATGCGGACGAGTTGTTCGGCCAGTTTTGCGCCTATGCTAGCCTTGTGAGGCTTGGACCCCGTAGAGGGGTCTTTCTCAGCAATGTTCACATTGTGCGATCGGGCCAAGGCGTCATGCGGGTGTGGAAACAATGGCTCCAGGATCGCGCCCAGGACCTATGGCAACAAGAGCAAGAGATGGACAGTTTTAAGATGAGTCCAACACCAACCACGAGCTGCCCTTCGATAGGAGCGGACAAAAACATCATGTGGACCGACTACAGAAAGAACGTTGGTCTGCGGGTCGCAGTGCGTGATCGCAATGAAATGCTTTATGGAAATCGTCATACCATCGACTTGGACGACATGCCCATGACCTTCACGATCGAGATCCAAGGTGAGTTCTCGCTCCCCCTCCCTTCCCCTTCTTCTCAGTCCGGTTTCACCACCGCCAACTGTTTCCGCGCAGAGCTGGTTGTGCGTACAACGCATTTGATGCTGGCCGTGGAGGCATCCACCCAGCAACAAGGCAATATATCAGGTAAAGCCCTTATATTCGGGAACTTCGCCACCGCAGCCTCGTCACAGTCGTGATAGGGCTGGTCTATTTCAGGGAGGAAACAATTTTTATTTTTTTTTGGATTTGATTTGAGCCTTGACCCTCCCCAATCAGTGGCTCTCGTACTACTACGACATCCTCCCTCCAACCTCCAACCTCTATATTTCCAACAATCAAGCCACCAATCTCCCATCTCTGTCTGCCACTGGATTCTCTCCCTCCAGGGCAGCAGAACACTCTGGGCCAGGGCGACTGACTGTGACGTAGGGACATCCACGGTCCCCTGGGCGTTCCTGGGATGGGTAGCCCGGAATGGTGAATTTTGGACATAGAAATTTTGGGTACCCAAAGCTGGAATTTGGACTTCTCTGTAACAATTTGTACTGCGCAGACACACTTGACTTGGCTCTATTCCATACTTCTGCGGAGGGGAAGCATCTCGATTTCATCGGCTTATTCATGCTGCATCAGAGGGCCACCGGGGCCATGATTTGCGTGCTCGTAAACGCGTCAACCAAGCACCAAGGAGGTTGGTGCTGTTCTGGTCTGGTCCGGTCTTGTCTAGGCGAACCTGCGATCCCCTTTTTGAATGCATTGGCGGCTCCTTCGTGATCGCCGCTGACTTTGCCGGGGTTTCCTTGTCTCTTTGATTGTATAGTTGGTTATATTTTCCTCGTCCCTTCAGTTCTCGTCACTAAGTCACCTCTCTGCCCGTCTCTTCAAATATTTGGGACTTTTCTGGCTCCGAGAATCGTCGCAGGCCGGAATCGTCTCTTCTTGACCAGTTGCTGTTTCGGCTAACCACGAGCCCTGCAGCAAGCGACCTGCAAGCCACAAGCTCGTGGCCCACTCTACCCGTGTTCAGAGCTGTCCAACTCGAAGGACGAGCAGCTCTTGTCTCCCTCCGCGAGCTCGTCCGGGCTCATGATATTGGTGGATAAGGATTGATGGCTTGCATTCACGGCCTACGTGGCCTCTGCATCACCACAACAATCAGAGCCATGACCCTCACCGGTTGGAGTTGGACGTCGTCGACCTGAGGCTCTTCGGTTTGGAGGGACAAATTGAAGGACCAGACCAATACCCCGCTCCAGCTCTGTCGAGGTCTCGACGCTCCCCCATGGCTGTCGATTGGCAAGTTGCAAACCCGAGCCAGCTACCTCCCGCCAGCTCTTTCCCCCTCCCGATATTTCAACAGCGATCGATCCCCGCGAGCCAGGTCTTTATCTCTTCTTTTCGCCACTGATGATCGCTCCGTCTGAAAGCTTTCTTGCATGAAATCCTTCCGCTTGGCCCCTAAAATCAAGATCCTGTGCTCCCCCACAAGGCAGCTGTTGCCCCATCTCAGTGACAATGCCTCAATATAGCACTTTTGCCATTCCGACAGAAGGGATATCGCGAGAGGTAGTCGAGTGCGATCTGCCCTTTTACCTTGGCCGGGATGCCAAGGTAATGGAGAATAATGTACACAACTTGAGGCCGGTTCACAGCACAGCCTCGAGCAGCGAGCTGACTCTGCCACAGAAAGGCGATCGATATGTCATTCAGTCATTTGCAGAACCCCCGAGGGTAAGTATTGCCAAGGTCATGTCAAGTCGCAACCACTCAAGCCTATGCTGCAGCACATGATCAAAGCTCTGCGCGATGACACAGCAAGGTGGTATAGAAGCGATGAACACAAGAGACGATTGCGTGAGTATTCCTTTACTTCTCAGTTGAATGGTACTCACGAAAACCAGGGTACTCGGAGAGTCGAATCCATCAGGATCGGAAACGGGCTTCCCAGGGACAGGCCATTCCTCAATCACAACTGGCGAGGCACAACTCCCGCGACAATCCCTCAGGGAATGTTGCTACAGGCGTGTCCCCGATTCCAGTGCCGTCGAGACCCTCTCTGGTACAACGGTATAGCTCAAGCAATGGTTCGGTCTTTGGGTCGTCCCAAGTCTCGCCTGGGTCCAACTTTGACAGTGGTTCTCGGTGCCAATCGAGGCGTGAGTCAGACGCAATGTCTTCACTAGATGGCGGTATGATCAGTCGGACAATGTCGGCGTCGAGCGCTGCTAGCAGCTATGGGACGAATGGCACGTATGGCTTCAACCAAGATCCGCCTGGAGGCCGAAACGGTGAATGTAAGCCTTGGAGCTACCCGAGCAGTGGTTGAACGCAGGTTTGGAGGCCCATCTAGTTTCTAGTAGACGTTTCGATATTGAGTGTTCCTGTTCAGCGACAGTGTTGGACCGTGATGCTAACTGAACGCAAACACGTAAGACAGTTTTACCAGTGGCGACCGAGGCCCCCCTGCATATCTTGACCGGCTTTGAGGCAGCGTACGGTGAAGGGATCTACAAGGGTCGATCCCTTGCTTGAGAGAAATGTTGGCAATTCAGTCGTACGTATAGCCTCCCTCTCAATGCACCCCTGATGGTGACTGTTGTTGCTCACACCAGTCGGATAGTGTGTCTGCCTCGAGTATCCTGCCTTGTGCTTTGAGGATATCTCTGAGGAGTTGGAACGAGTGAGTCGACTTTGGGTTGGACTCGCCTAGAATGCGGTGTCTGTTCCGCACGACTTCTCGCAGGAGCTGCTCGCCAAGTTGCAGATGGTCGCGCCTCCGCGCGCCCGTTTCCTTTTTGGCCAACTGGAAGAGGAAGAATGCGTGTCGGTGCTTCGCCTCCCAACTATACGCATGCTGCTCGGGAAAATTCTTCCGCACTCGGGGCAAGACAGATTGGACAATGATAGCTTCGGCCCCTTCTGCATCTCCGCAATAGAAGGTGGCCCTGGCTAGGGTGGCAGCGGCCATGATGGTCTCAATGCGGTCGTCTCCGAACTGCTCCCACTGATGGGTGAGGTCAAGCAGCTCTCTTCGAGCAGGTTCAAAGTTCTCGGGTGCCCTCACTTCCCTTTTCAGCTCATTCTCCAGCATTGCCCAGGCCAAGTTATACCTGGCAGTCAGGGCGGGCGCGGATGATTCGGAGAAGGCAATCTGCATCTGAGTCACAATGTCCGAGAGGCGAGCAATATCATGCGGCGGGCAACCCGCACCACTACGCTGGAGCATGTTCTTCTTGAACTCGATGGTCATGGTCAATGGGTTGTCGAGTCCGCAGTGTTTCTTGGTCAACTCGTCACATTTGGTCAGCAGCTCCGAGAGCCTGTCCCACTGGCCGTAACAGTCAAACAGCACCGATACAATGCTCAGCGCGCCCAAGCATTCTCCAGCAGGGAAGCTCTCATTCGTGAGCATGCACAAGAAATTGAACCGGGCATTCGTCAAATAGTACTCGGCCCTCGACTGGATCCTGGCATCATTTTGGCCGGCGCAAATCAACCAGTACAGACAGTACATGACAAAATCGGCCGACAGACTCTTGTCGTTGAGCTGGCGGCTTCGGGTATTGTTGCCGAACCGGTAGATGTCCAGGTCCAGGTCGCTAATCTCTTCAACGACAGCGGGGGTCGCTGACAGCACAGCATGGGTGAAGTCAGACGGCCATTGCTCGCTCGGGTCATTGTTGTCCCATAGCTGGCACCAGCCAGAGGGGATCGGCTCTCGCTGGGCACGCCAGAATGGGCCCAAGATGTTCGGGATAGCTGGCTGACTGCGGGACAAGAGTGCCTGCTGCTGAACCGGAGTATTATCACCATGGATGATGCTCCAATCGACATGCAATCTTTCGGCAGCGTCTACGGGACCTGGTAGAGTCGTGGCACGATTCAGCTCATGGGCGAATTCACCCGAATGTCGAGGGCTGGACTCTGGTGACGGGATGGGGACCTTCATTGGGGAGATAGTCCTGAAGGAGGCGTGAGACTCCAGAGAGCCAAATGAGCTGGCAGATGGGGGCGTTGGCGGTAGGTGGGAGGGCGGTGGCTGCTGAGGCTCAACCGGAAGTGTCTGCAGGTAGATATAATCGGGTATCTTGTCGGTCTGGGTGATGCAGGACAGGAGGTCGGCTTCATCGACCAGCTTTTCATTTCTCTGGATGTATTTGGTGATGTCCTCTCGCCGCCTCGGGTGCCCGGAGAAGATGACAACCTCGTCGCGGCCTTCACTCCTGGCTTGGTCCAGCAATCTCAAGATGAAGGCGGCATCACGCTTGGTGAGTTTGTGTCTGAGGCCCCAGGTCTTCAACTGACTCTTGTATTGCTTGACTCTGGGGACATGTTTGCGTTAGCACATGAGGTGGTAGGACTGATCTGGGGGAGGGTTTCTCACGAAAGATTGATACCATATTCCCTTCTCATATAGTCCATGATCCAATTCAGGGGCCGCTCCTCATGGATATACAACTTTTCTATGCGGTCCTTGTGAGGGCCGAAAGCAACATCGCGAGTCTGTTTTGATTGGACTCGTTTGTAGCCCGAGCTGGGCTGGGGACGAGGTCGTGGCAGGTTTGAGGGTCTCATGGTTACCCACAGGCCTTCAAGCCCTTCAAGCCACAACCGCTGAATCTGGGATAGAAAGAATGCGGGAAAGCACGCCAGCCCTTGGAGGGCAGCCCGGGTTAAGGTTGTACACTTGTCCAAGCAGGCAGGAGACAGACGCGGGATGCCATGCGAGGTTGAGGAACAACAGGATCACACCCAATCTAAAGGAGAGCTACAAACGCCAGATGCTGCAGCCCAGGCCACTTTGGACTCTTTGTAGCGAAGTCGAAGGCCGGACATTTTGTTTCGCTGCAGTGGCAAAAGAGGGCCCGTCATCTGGCATCCTTTTTACGAGTACCGAGTAGTAGCAGTTTCCTTGCTCTTGTGAACCAAGGCAGAACGGGGGTTGCCTGGAAGGGAGGGAGGAGCCTCACGCGCCTTTTTTGGGGGCCGCTTTTCTTTTGGAACCTTGGAAGACGGGCAAGGGGGTCACGGAAAGAAGGGTGAGAGGGATGAGGGAGTCATACAAGTTACCGAGTCAGCATAACTAGCAGTCAAAACAGCCTAGTTGGATGCTGGTGAGAACCATGGAAATAAGAATAACCCACCTAATACAAAGGTTCCTTCGAAACAAGAGCCATTGGAACCAGGGGGGATGGCATGAATGGAAGTCGACGTAACGAGTAATGAACGAGGGACCGAATGGTTGGGACTTGGATGTGGTAGGTAGCATGGAGACAGTGAGATACAAAGATTCCATAATATTTCCCACTCTTTTGTTTGTGGAGTTGTGGCATGACTGGATCAGAGAAAGGAGGCTGGTCAAAGGAAAAAGGCTTGAGCCAAAAGTTCCATCAAGTGGTCAATGCGATGAAGTACCAAGAAGGTGTTGTGGTAGGTGTAGCATTGATGGGTGGCAAAAAATAACAGAAACATCCGCATCTTACTTGGTCGGAGCTTTGAGTGACCGGAGCGGGGCGCGCGGTCCTTTCCTTGGGTCATGAGTTGTGTGGATCATGGATGGACGGGTGGTGGTGGATTGCTGGATTGGAGGATGGTGAATGGTGGATGGATGGATGGAAGCATGAGTGAGTGAGTGCGTGAGTGAATGAGATGGTGAGAGGATGAGAAGATGAGAAGAAAAGACGCAGTTTGTGCCTAATTCAGTTCCGCCAGGCATGAGGAAGGAACGAAGGAGCGAAGCACAGAGGGCAGGAGCAGAAGCGGGAACAGGACCAGGAACGAGCATGACAGGGAAGACAGGTAGGAACCACTGTGCTGCTGCTACTCAGTTATGACTACATGCCTACCTACAACCTACCTTCGTAATCTACGAGTAGCTCCCTAGGTACTCTACCTACACAGTCCCTACCTAGGGCAGACACTTACCTGGACACCTAGACATCTCCCTGGACACACACACCTACCTAGCATCTAGGCACCAACGCACCTACGTCGACCAAAAGTGAACTAAAAAGGAGACGCTGGTGTGGGGTGGTTCGCTTCAAAGGTTCCATCAAAAGATCCCTTCTCTCTTGTCTGCCTCTCTGTTAAAAAGGCAACCATCTCACCACCTCCGTCATTGGGGCCCGGATGCTCCTGTTCAGCCCCCGAGCGCTATCCAAATTCCATGGTCAGCTGTATCATGATCCCGGGGCCTGATGAGCACTCAAAGGTGCTCGTAGAAAGGCCGCGTGGTTCCCCGTTCCGATTCCCTTTTGACAATCAATTCCCTTTTCGTTTAACGATTGAGAGAAGATTATCTTTGCTCTCTGCGTTCTTTTGTGAGGAAAATGAGCAGACGGGGGCAAGCGAGAACAACAGTGGAAGCATCACCACCATCGCTATCACTACGAGTACCCCGTACTGCTACGCACCACTCAACAAATAATGGGTCCAAAGAGTCTTTGGGGGGATTGTTCCCCTACCAGTCAGCTCGTTATTATGAATGGATGTTTGATCAAGCGCCCACAGGCTCCTCCCACGTCCCCGAGTCCCAGTTACATCCACTCATCAGTGTCACCACCATCACCAACATCACTACGTACACCTGGGTGCCACCATCATCTTGGCTGCTTACCATCCCCCTTGTGGAGTTCAAGCCTCTCAGCAATCACCCCTGGCAATCCAGCTTTTTGGCTATTGTCCGTCGTCAGAAAATTAAAACCTACGAGTACTCGGTTTGTCGTACTGTACGAGATATGCTCGTAACTAACGCCGTTATTGACAGGACCATCACCTGAGCATGATGATTTCCTAGCCAAACTAACCCCCCCCTCCATGCCGATCACCGGTGAGAACAAAGGTCCTTCGAAAGTCCTTGCTGACAGGCTAAGCGATGTTTGTTCCCCGAAGCCTCAAGACTCATCAGGCTGCACTTTTGTGTCTACTCGAAGGGAGCCCATGCCTTAGGCATCCACATTGTTTGGCTCGATTGGCTCGATAGGCTCTTCTGTCTGGTCCCTCTCCAGCTCCGCGGTCCATCTGAGACCTTGCCCGCCTTGATGAATAACGACAGCCATCTGTGGGGATCGATATCCGACTTCTTCGCTTGTTTCTTGCTTGCGTTCAAGCATGCTTTCAACCACTTACTCAAATGTTCGAGACTCTTTGATCAGACGGTATCCACCCTTTGTCATTGTCTAGCACGCAGAGGACTTTTCGATAGACAAAAATATGTCTGTCGCTGCCGTGCTTGGTCCGACTGGGTTCCCCCCTTCTTGAACGGTGGAAGCAGAAGCCTTTCGCTACCATCACACCCCGGTTCATCGGTTCAAGGTGACGGAGACAACCTTAGGACTTTGAACAGATTCGTGATTGCGCTGAACGTGGTCATCTCCAACAGTTTTCATGGGAACCTTTGAAGGCCACATCAGTACACAAGGACCGCTTTGACTGTTCCCTCCCCATGGTACATTCAATAGCTGTATACGAGACATGTCCTTGTTGATATATGTCTCCCTGTTGCAGGCAGTTCATTAAGTAGTCCTCATGGTTTCCCATTTCTTTTCTCACCCCCAACCCTTCAGTCGATTTTCCATGTGGATGAACACATCGTGATTGAACGTACATACATATATCAATCATTGCCTCAGGTTTATCGAGAGACCAATACAGCATCACTTGACGACGGATCACGGAACGTCTTGATCATCCACCCGTGGAACTCGAATCACCTCGCCACCTCTGCACCTTTTACTGTTGCCAGCAGACCCGTACACGAAGAAAGAGAAGCGATCGCGATATACCTATTCCGTCGTCGTTGTCGTCACCGTCGTTCCCACTTTGCTATACCAGAGAGTCACATCACGAGAAGATAGATCTGCCACCACAACACAACACAAGAGGGACCAATATATCTCTCATCAGGTGCGACTCTAATAAGTCACAACCCCCGAAAAACAAATCAATCCCCCTACGAATACGAACTAAGGACCACCGCTCCCACCCCACCCCATCAAGATGCCGCCGCAGATCACCACCTCAGACGCAACCAAGTCAACCCGCCACCACACCTGGAGCAACACCAGCGTCAAAAGCGGGAGCACAGGCGGCGGTGGTGGCCACCACCGTCACCACGAGCACCAAGACCAGAGACCGCAGCTGCAGCAGCGACACGGACAGCACCAGGACCAAGCTGCCAGAAAGGCCTCGGAGGTCGCGACGGTGCAGCGATGGCTCAACGGGGGCAACAACCCCGGGCGAGAGGACGTACTGGACCGCGTGGCGCGAGCGTTTAAGCACGGCACGGACAAGGGCGAGGGGGAGGCGAAGACCAAGACCGAGACGAAGTTGTGATGGTCGGAGGGCACGACGATGACGACGGTGGTGACGGTGGTGATAGTGGTGGAGAAGGGGATGAAAGATGGAAGTCCCGTTACTCAACACTTGTTTTCCGGGAGGGAAAGGTCCCCGGTGAAGGGATGAAACTCTACTCACCAACTTCGCTATCGAATCCATACTTTCGTACAGATCATAGATGTATAGATACCTACAGTACTACTATTAGTTCAGATGCATGTCCCAATCAGGGTGAAACAACCAGGCATCCATGCAGTAACGCGGGCTGCTCAGTTCACATTCCATCCATTGTCTTTGTTGTTATTGTTTCTTTGATCAATTCCGAGTCTCGAAAGGGGAAATGGAAAGAGAGCGAGAGAGGGCGTGGAACTATTATTCTGATGACTGCTCAAGTCCCGCGGAGAAGTGATATATCCATTATTATTATTCCCATTTTTCCTCCCATTCTTACCTATTCATTCATTCCCAATGGCATTAGCATTGGCATTGGCATTGGCATTGGCGTTGCGTATTGCCTAATTGCTCATTCCCCATTGCTTTCCAACTGCCACCCCATCGTGCTCCTTTCAAGGTTTTTTATTTTCCGGTTTCGGGGTTCCTCAACGGCGCCTACCACCTCCACCACCCACCATCCAGCGAACTGCGGATACTTGTCTTGCCGTGAATTTTGAATTTTGAATCCAATGAAAAATGGACCAAATGGACCAAATATACCCAAGTAGGTACTCATGTAGATATATTATATGCATGCATTCAATTATGAACCCATCCAAAATTGGCCATTCACTCGGCCGTCTATCACAACCGACTTTCTCGGTCCTTTGCTCATTGATCCCTGGATCTTTTTGCTTGACGGCACCTATATGCGCCGTAGCAAACGACTCGCCGCCGTCGACATATTAAAACCAACTCAAAATCTCACTCGCTAGGGTCTTGGTGCCTGTATTCCCACTCCTCCCTTGGTGTATAGCCCGACGCCTTCGCTATGCATCGATCCAAAAACAAAAAAAAAAAAAGAAAGGAAGAAAAAAACATAAAGAAACAGTTCGACTGGTGCCATCGCCATTCCAATAAGGCCTCCGACAATACACACCAGTGACCAAAGATCCGACCCAACGCGATGGCAGCAGATACTTGGTCCCTTACCAAAACATTAGCGCCTCATTCCAGTTCGTGCGCTTCAGCAACACCATGCAGAAGCTTGGAGTTGTTCTTTTGTCTTGCTTTTCCACTCCACACTCCATGTGATAAGACCTCAGTCTCCTTCTTCAACATGCGCCAGCAGTCAAGCTTCGCCCTTCTGTGGTTTAATTCTCAAAGGTCTTTTGCGAAAAGACTGGTGTCTCTTTGGGTACGTTTGGACCACCTGACGTTCAGTAAGGCCCTGATACAGGTTGACCTCCGGCGAGAGCAAGCTCTGATTGGGAAATTCCATGATATGAATAGCCTCTCGCCAGCTCCTAGCCACTAGTATCCTCGGTATTCTTATCGTCGATTTCTTGTTGCTCTGCCTGTAGTTGACTTGGGGAAGGACTCGGAGCCCGTATACTTCTCGGTGCATCATATATGGAGCTGGTATATCTGGCCCGGAGAGCTTCTTCGCATGCCAACTCTTGGTCATATTGGGGCATCACTCTCCGCATGGCGTCGAGCCAATCGCCCATGACCTTGGGTGTCAGATGGCACATTTGAGTGTACTCCCAGTATTCGGGATACCATCCGGCCGACTCCCACCCGATCAAGGCACATATTCGACCGGCGTCGTCCACAAGGATATTCTGAGGACAGAGGCTTGCATGGGTAAACTTGAGTTGGTATGGTTTCTTAGGCGCATGAACCATTCGAATCTCCTTTTCCGGGAAATCGTCCGGCGGGTGGCCTCTTCGCTCAAACTCTTGAAAAGCTTCGATTGAGAAGAAGGGCCCTATGCGGCCGGAGCCAAATCGGTGGTCCAGTGCGCCTCCCAATGTGGCATCCCCGACCACGCATTGTTTCGGTGGTTGCATTTTGCGGAGTTGCTCAACGAAGCGCCCTAGATCTGCCACAATCTTGTTCTGCTGATGTGCAGACATGGTCGGCCAGACCTGTTGCAGGGGTTTTCCGGGGTAAGCTTCGTACTCGACTAGTTTGCCCTCTGGTCTGTTGTATACCGCGAGGACTTTGTATGAGGGAACAGAAGTGTGTCGATCGATCAGCATCAGGGCTTGATATTCGGTATTGGCACAATGCGTCTTGAGGATCCGAGTATTGCTGAGGCGCAGGACAGATTCCCCAGTGGCAGGGTCGGTCTCTTTCTTCGCCCAATTCATGCGCCATCTCAATCCAAAGGGGAGCTGGTCGTATTCGTCTTTTGGTTCTTCGTCTTTACTTCCGAGACAAAATGGCATGACTGCAAGTACACACTAAGCCCGTGAAGGGCGTCTCGAGGAGTGGGATCGAACGCAGCAAAAGATTGCAGTCAGTGGCATCGAAGTCGGTCGCAGATTATCCGGGGCACAGGCCGACCGATCATGAGAACAGGAGGTGTGCGTAACGGTGGGGGTGAGGCTTATGTGCGTTGCGGCTCAAAGTGTGACCTTTGACGTGGATCGGGTAAGAGACAGGGAAAAGCAGTATGGCTTCGAGATAGCGGTGAGCTCACGTTTGGATTCATGTCGGTGCGATGGACATCTAGAGAACCCAGAGAGTGAGAGGTGATGGTGGGGGGGAGGAGGAACAGAAAAGAGAGAGAGAGCGCGATTAAGACGAGGATGAGGTCCGGTGGGTAGACAGGTAGAGGGGGGAATTGGCTTTCCCCTACCAGCAGCTGATTGAGCCCATGCGACAAGAAGGATAGAGGGAGAGGTTTGCGTAGGCGTAGGGCAAAGGCGAATACAAGTCGGAGGCGGGACAAGAAAAGAGGGACACATTGGAACAAGGCACAATGAAGGCCGTAACGCTGCAAGCCCCCAAGCCCAGAAGCCTAGAGACCCAGAGACCCAGAACCCCCCATCCATTAGTTAGTCCTTGATAGTTTGACTCGGTGACTCGATACTTGGTACTTGGGGCTTGGGGCTTGGTGCTTGGGCGTCGGCATCTCCCTCACTTTTCTGCCTGCGAGGGGGATTGCCTCTTATCCATCCATTCATCCATTCATCCATTTCAACTCATCCACTCACCGTTCATCTCCATTCCTTCATTCAACCCAGCGAATCACCTCAATATGAGGCTAAAAGCGAGCTCGATTCCTCCTGCAGCTCCTCGTTCCTTTACCTAACTCCTTACTCAGAGCCCACACCTTACGGAAACGCACTACCGAGTACCATCCTCACTCTCCAATCACTCTCTGTTCCTGACTCCCGAGGTTGCATCTCCAACAAAAGTCTTAGATCGAACACGCCCCTCCAGCCCTTCTCCATCCCTGCGGACGAGTATGCAGCTCGGTTGGGGGTAGTGCTTCCGTTCCTCTTTCGGGGGGTGGATGTCTACCAAGGCTCTCAAGGTACCAACCAAGACTCCGTGCCACTAGCTATCCTTGGCCAGTTGCTGACCCAAAGGACAAGGAGTAAAGTGTGGACACAGATTCGTATCTGTGATCGACGACAAAAACCCATACATCTGGAAGACGATATCCATTTCCGTACTTCCCCTTGAACAAACAGTATCCCACAGCCTTGACAAGATCCTTATCTGCCAATGATCAATCTAACAAGCACCTGCAATTCCACTCCCAAGAAAGAGCTAAGTAAAGTCCAATGACGATCCTATGGCGGGACCATCCAAAAAGCTCCTTGTCGACATCATCTGGTGGTGTAGCTGACTTGAAACAATGACCAGAGACAACAAAGAGCACGGATGCTGTTTGGGAGGGGATATTGCATTCCGATCAAGCATTGAATAAAGTGCAAGTGAACATCTCACCCCTATGATTGTCACACGGGGATTTCCAGCACATCCATCTGTTGTCATCCGTCATCTGCTTGAACCTGGAAACCCCGTGGCTGAGAATGTCCTGGTTCCCGATGCTCAGTATGCATTCTTTCGACCTCCTTCTCGGCTTCCGTTGTCTTAGTTTCTGAAATGGGACATCTTAAACAAAGGAAAGTTGTCCAGTCTGTTCCTGATCACAATGAGGCCGGGACTGCCAAATTTATCACGATCAAAGGAGAATGTGCATACATCGCCTATTCTAGGCGGACTCTGCCCATTGTCCTCAAGATCTGGTCTAGTTCTGGCCTGACCTTTGCTGGTGATGGACTCCCTCATAACTGCTTTCCCCTCCCCTGACAACCATCTCTTGCAGCACCCAGCTTGTAGGGTGGTCACATCTACGTCTCGATACAGTCTAACAATCCTTACTTATCAAATAGGACAGTCATGGCTTCGTCAAACCCAACATCCCCATCCCTTCCTCCACCATCGCCATTGTCGCCACACTACACTAGAACTGTTGAAGGCACATTGGTTCAACCACTCCCCCAGCTTGTGACCACTTTCCCTGGTATGGCCCCTATCCAAACATCGATCAACACCCCAAATCAATGGTCTTGCAGCAATGTCAATGGCACTATTTGTCGACGGAACAGCCTCGCATCACCAGTGATATCCCCTACACCGGCCGCTTTTCCGCCGATGTCCCCCGGATTTGGACGAGATCAGATACGCACGCCAGAGAGAGCACATTTCCAAATCACGCGCACTCCGGTAACAGCCAGTTTCCCGCGCGAAGATGGCCGACAGAGCCGCATGGCCATGCGCGGCCCGGCAGGTGAGAGAGTCATGACGCTCCCTCTGCGTGTCAACACGGTCCTTACCAATCAGACCATCCTGGAAGAAGATCAGTCTGAAACTGTATCTACACCGTCCTCTGATGTAACAATGGTCTGCGACTTTGCGCAAGCAGACATGATCACATCCACATCGTCCAGTACCAAAGGTAGGCTCCTCGCCCGCTCTCACGCTTCCAACCCCACCAGAGCTCAAACTCGCTCTCCGATCAGAAAACAGTCGCAGAAGAACAGCCGCCTCCCATCAAAGCCCCGTCATCCCCCGCCGCCCAAATATCATGTTAAGGTCATCCCCGTTCTTTCACCTACCACCCAGCGAAACAAGCAGCATTACTTGTCCAGCGTAGAGCATCTACGTGCGCCTTTAGTCCCCTTGATATCCGTGACAAATGGCCTCCCACACCCGCAATTCCCCACCAGCCTCCTCCAGTATCATTTACTGACACATGAGCAACTTGATTCCCTGGCGAGATGGTACCACCAAGTAACACCCCCTCTGGAAGAGACATTTCAGTATCCGGCATGGATCCCTGCTTGGACGAGTCTCTACCAGGCCCGACAGCAGACCTCCGCCGACGAAGAGGTTAGTGTGGATCTTGAGACGAAAAGAAGACGGTGGGGACGATTCATCGGCCTGAGAGGATGCGAGAGCCCAACCGCCGAGTCAGGGCCTGTTGGAACTGGAGAAGAGGGTGAAGAAGCCACCACCGTCGAAACACCCGACGAGCTGGCCCTGCGCATGGAGCGGGAGTGGCGGCGTGCTCTCGAGCGTGCGGAGGAAGAGGCCCGCGCGTACGAGAAGAGCTGGCGAGGTCGATGGTGAAAATGTTCATGGTAGGATCTGATATGCATGATACGAGCTCGGAAGGATGTTGATTGGAGTACTGGGACCCTTTGGAATGATGGACGTGTTGTTGACTTTGATCTCCCTCCCTTCCTGATGTGGTGTGGTGTGCTTGCATTCCAAGAGAACTCGCAACCCTCTTCTCCGTACTAATCTTCTGCCCTCGTTTAATCTGTACCCCGTCGTCTACCAGAAAGATAATTGTGCACAAACAAGCAAGCAAGCGTAATTGAACAGGAAGAAGGATTCGCCACTCGGTTTTCAATATATGAATAGTTGTCAATCAATGTAATCACCATAAAAAATACACATGTCTTGTCTATCATGGTAGTATTCATCCACCGAAGAAAGATCCCTAACTCTGGCATCTTTATCGACATACATATAGGAAGACACAGACACGGGCACATACGTGTATGTATATACCGTACATGTCACGTTAATGACCATTTAATAGTGGTAGTGATAGTGCCCGTGATGATAGCAGTAATACTCGAACCAGATCCCGTGCAATTGCCAAACACAGCCTTGATCTTATATCTGTATCTGTGTTTTGGAGAACGTAATCTCTAGATAATCTCCAAATTGGCGATTCTCACCCCCTTGGTCTCGACGTGATACCGTCGCTTGACGCCCACGGCGACGGCACCGGTTTTAAAGGCGTCATAGACCCTCTGGCCACCGCCCACGAGGACCATTGGGATCGGGTTCCGTCGTAGTAAGCCCGCCGGGGTCGTCTGGCGGCGGTGCAGGTACGGACGAATCAGGTTGGATTCGTCGTCCAAGATACTCTGAGCGCTGTGGTGATCATCTCCTTCTCCGCCGTCGTGTTCGTCGTGGTCTGCATGCGACACGACAATCACCAGCTGCAGTGCCTGCGCGCTCGGTTTGTAGGTAGGGATATTCTCCAGCTTCGCACTAAAGTCGCATCCTCCCCTCTTAATCACGAGCACTTGGTGCTGCCTCACTATGTTGACAGGTAGCCTGTGGTCGCAAAGTTCGTCCGTCACATAGATCTTGGTCCACGACAATGCAGGCACGGTGGCCCCAGATGATGTTAGGGTGGGGACCTCGGACCAGTCTGGCAGTGGTGCGGTGCCAGGGCCTGTTGGTGTCACAGCCGAGAGGTGATACCGTAGCAAATTGCCTGGTCTTCCTTCTGCCGAAGACGACGATGAGAGAGAGGCAAGCTTCGTCGCTACTGGTGTAACGAGTGAAAGAGGCGTTGAGAACGGCCAGGGAGATGGAGCACGCCCTTCTCTGATGAGGCTTGAGATCTGAGAGACAATGGCGTTCCACGCCGCCCGCATGGCACCATCGTTTGCGACATCTTCGAATTGTGGAAGATCAATGAGCAACGGTGCTTCTCCGCCGTTTCCAGACTCTTGGCCTGCTGTGGTCGCCGCTGCTTCGTCGGCTTTTCCATTGTTCGAGTCTTCAATCGACCCATCCAGATCGACTACCAGGTCCAACATGACAGCGTCGCGAATACGCGTGAAATTGGGATCTGCTGGGCTAAGGACATCTCTGCCCGTGTCGCGCGCTAGGTACACCTTCTCATCTTTACCAAGGGGAATGTTGTTGATTGTTTGGATGCGGAATGCGTCGTGGAACCCGTCCTCGAAAAGCAAAGGGTAATCGCGAATCATTCCGAGCCGCAGCCCGCTGATCGCGTTGATCAAGATCCCGTCTTTTACGCGCTGGAGGGGAGGAACAGGTTGACCAGGGGCAGACATTGCCGGGAAGGAAATGTCGAGTGTCGGTGGAGTCGGGATGAGCGAGCTTGATGCATTCCAAGGGACCAGTTCCGGGGGTAGCGTCCACGGATAATATGTATAATTGGAAGGAGAGCTGATATCCAAAAGGGTAATGCTCGGGTGATCTGCCGCGTATTCACCAAGAGCAGATTCAACATTGTCCCTATGAGGCATGAGATGAAGTCGAGCCAGATTAGCTGCATGAAAGACATCGCCCCGTGAAGCAATACTGGAAATGGTCAGCGGCAGGGGTGAAGGTTTGACGGGACAGAATAACTCTTCGCCGTGTACTGGATGCAAGACAGCCTCAGGATGGGAGCCTTTGGCAACACTTCGCGGAATGACCAATGGATGGCCTTCAGTGGTGAAGACGAAGGGTTCATCCAGGCGGTTGAGAGGGTGTGTTGGATCGAAGAGAAGAAAGAGGTATTTTGCCGTCTCTCCGAGGAAGAAGCTCTCCATCCTATCCGTCTGCTCTCCGGTCAACACATTCTGGATGCTCGCCCAGCCACACCTCGTCCAACATCGTCGTTTGATATCCCGCAGGACCATCTCCCCAACGTGAAAGTACCAGGGATCTTCCGTCGCGCGGTAGAGATAATACGTGGACTCGATGAACTCTGGTCGGCCTATCCACCAACCAAGCCCACCTTCAATGCCACCTGTCATGAGATTCCACCGCTCCGGCAGAGCAGAGAACCTTGTCCAGAGAGCTGTCTGTAGAAGGTGAGTTTCCACGGCTTCGTCAACATGTCCCGCAAGCGTGAGAAGGCCAGGGTAGTACGCGCTCAATGCATCCATCCAGAATCCTCTTGCTGCGCCAGTGGAGAAATCAGCTTGGATGTAATGAGGGTGCTGATATGTTGGTCCACGATAAAGGTGCCGCTTGATTGCCGCATGAGCAGCATTCCAAGCATCGAGAAAGGCCTCGGACGTCGAATCTTCCGCAGGTAAAGATTGATGAAGAATCCTTGGATCTTGTGAGGCAGTGCTGTTATAGACCGGATGAGCGTCGCGTGACAGGAGGATGTGCGACTTCAGAGCGTATTCAAAGAAGCTGTCGATTCCAGCACCGATGCCCGTCCAAGTGCCGATCCAGTTTCCGCTCTCTGCGTCAATCCCGCCGCCAATCAGGTCGATAGCACTGCGCCTTTGCCAGATCGCCCAGAATGCTCTTTTTGCGAGATCCTCAAAGCGAGGATCTCCAGTTAGCCGGCTCAAGACTGTGAACTCAAGCACCAGACTTCCAGCACCGGCACTGCACGTCTCTGTGATTTCGGCAGCCCCTGGTCGAGCTTCACATCGGCCGTCTTCGGCACCAGTATTGAAAGGAGAATTGACGTAAAACGGGATCCCATGTCGAAGGTTGACACGAGGATATGGTATACCGGTGGACGACCAGAAGGCAGGGATCAGGCGGTTCCCAAGGTCATATGCCAGCCGGAGAAGTTGGCCGTCATATTCAAAAGCATTGGGCCAGACAATTCCTTGCTTCTTGCCGCCAAACTGGTCCTTTTGCCAGGCTTCAGCATACGCTACCTGCTTTTGAGGAGGGGCATAGCCGCGGATCGGTAGCTCGCCAACCGCGAATAGATGAGCGCTCAAGAGCCCACCAAGACCTCGTATCGCTGTCTCAAACACCTGCACCTTACTATCCAGATCGAATCCTCTCGCTCTTAAACCTTGACCCGACGGGCCCTCGGAGCCATCGCCATACTGCTCGACCAAATCCCTGACGCTGTCCTGGAAAAGCCGCAGGGGTTTATTTTGCTTGGAACTTGACGGGCTGGAGGCCAGTATCGCGAGGGTGGACAGACTGTCGATAAGGGTCAGGGAGTAGTTTCCCAGAGGGTCATTGACTTCGATGTGCGCGGGGTTGTCGCGGTCGCGGGTCAAGGGTTTGCAGGAGATGGGTCGCAATTCGTCCTCGGGAAAAGCATAGGACATGTAATTCTCGAAGCCATGATAGAAAAGATCCTCAGCCTCCTTTCTGAGGGCTCTGATCTGGCCAGGTGTCTGTGCGTGGACCGTGGCTATGGAAGCCAGACAGGCCAGAAGCACGACAAGACGAACGCCTCTCAGCCATTGCCAAAGCCGTGCCGGTACGAAAATTGTAGACAATGTTATAGCTGGAGGCGTCACATGGCGACAAATCATGCGCATGGCACACTTGCGGGTGATGGTGCCACAGACCGCATATCAATGGCGAAGTGTAATACACAACTGCGTCCAGCGTTGATTCGGTGTCCTGAATGACATTCGGAATAGAGGTTTTGTCTGACAATATATTTCTCGGCCCTGCAGGTGGGTGAAATGGCTTTATCGTTTTGTCAGACGAAACCTCCCTGCACACTCGGACTTATTATTTGGGGCTCTGGCGCCTTTCGTTGTTTTCTCCGTTGGTCCCATCCTCTACCGCCCACAGCAACTCATTTCTGGGCTGACAAACTGCTGAAGACCGCCGGTAGCACTGCTAGCTTACACCCACAGCACCGAATTGCTACGTGAACGGCAGACGCCCCGTCAAACTCCGGTCAGCTAAACAGGTTGTTTGACAATCTCCCTCCCCCACCAGTTCAGAGAAGGCGCTTCAATTGCAAATGCTCGGGACAAAAATGCAGCTTTCGTTGTGGTGGCCATCGCTCAGCTGAACGTAACACGGAACCTCAAGCCTCGTCCCTTCGTCAGCATGATTGAAAAAACAAAGGACATTCTGGTGGTCGCCCTCCATCACCGCATGGTTGAACATTAGACTATAGGTGGGAACATGGGAGCAAATGGCGAATTGCCGGGCGCGGGACATAATAGAAGGACCATAGCACAAAATAATATTATAATGGAACCCCCAATTTTTCCAGCGACGAACCGATCTTCCCATCAGAGACAACCTCCCCGAATTGCTGGCCATCGTAGATCTTTGAAGAGCGGGATTTGAAAACATTCTCCGTCATGAAAGTCTTGCTCACAGGAGGCAGCGGTTTCCTTGCTGTACATTGCTTGGATGAGCTACTCAAGCATGGGTATTTTTTGACCACTTCCGGCCCTGGATGGCATCCAGCGTTAACCATTCATTAGGCACGACGTGGTTGTCACTGTACGCTCTGACGAGAAAGGACAGTACCTGCAAGAATTATTCAAGGGCCAAACAGTCTCGTATACAATCGTCAAAGATATCGCGGTAGACGGCGCCTTCGACGAGGCCGTCCAGGCTGAACCACCGTTTGAGGCCGTCGTGCACACTGCCAGCCCTTTCCATTTCAAAGTGACCGACAACAAAAGGGATTTGCTTGATCCTGCCATCAATGGGACAACAGGAATTCTGAAGGCTGTCCACCAATCAGCAAAGTCTGTTAAGCATGTGGTGGTCACGTCCTCCTTCGCTGCCCTGTCAAATTATCGCAACCCACCCGCGGTATACAGCGAAGAGATCTGGAATGACATGACCATGGAGGAAGCTCTGACGGCGCCAAACCCACAAGCGGCATACAGAGCGAGCAAAAAGTTCGCCGAAAAGGCTGCTTGGGACTTTTTGGAGGCAGAGAAACCAGGTTTTACTCTGACCACCCTTTGTCCACCCATGATATATGGGCCGGTGCTCCATCAAGTCAAATCGTTGGATGATTTGAACACTTCCAGCCTGCGGATATTGAATCTCTACCGTGGGACGCCGCGAGCTGGACCAGTCGGTTCCCCGATCCACGTCGACGTTCGAGACTTGGCTCTGGCTCATGTGCTCGCATTGGAAAGACCACAGGCGGCCAACCAGCGGTTCTTTGTCGCTGCTCAATTGGCCACCGAGACGCAGCTTCGGGAGATCATGGAAGAGGCCTTTCCAGAGATCAGGGGGAATCTCAAGGACGAGCTGACCAACACCCCGCCACCCTGGGGTATCGACAACAGCAAATCCATCAATGTCTTGGGGATCAAATACCGACCCCTGAAAGAGACGATCGTCGATGCGGTCAATTCCCTGAAGAAGCTTGGGGCATAGGACATCAGGTGTAAAAAGACGGCGAGACATGATATAGAAGATATAGAGGATATAGACTTTCCATCACCGCGACATCTTGTTGTTCGGATCGTTCGTTTCATTGTTATAGATGCATATCCAAACAAACATCAGAACTTGGCCGAGTATTCAAGGACATTCTGTGGTTTCGTAAACGAGGTCAACCGGTGGTTACACGGATGACGAACCATTTTCTCAATCCCTCGTGGCAGCGGTACCTAGTAGTTTGTTTCCCAACTGGAATATCATGAGCCTTTCTCTTTGAGCTGCAATCCTTTCTCCGACAGCCTCGATCGTCCGAAAGCCTGTGAGTCCGGACGGGCCAAGCGGAGGAAGCGGGAAGCGGGGAGATTCGGCGATTTTGCAAGTGGCTTTTTGCCGCGGCGCTTGTCTTTTTGTCCGGATGCTCATTTGTTTCGAGTCTCTTTTGGTCTTCCCAATCTGATATTCGGTAATAATTTACCCCCCTACCCCCTGTGCCCACGGCGTTGTCAGTGATCGCCGCGGCGAAAACAACAGGGCAAAGATGTCGCTCGAGGACCCAACGACATGGGTGAATTCGACAACGTTGGACGCCTCCATCGCCGGCGTCGCCGGAAGCTCGAAACAAGGCAACGCCTGCGAAGCCTGCCACACGCGAAAAGTCCGATGTGACAAGAACCTCCACGAGAGCACACGCGAAGTTTGTTCCAATTGTCGCGATGCTGGGAGAGCCTGTCTGTAAGGGTCCCCGTGTTTTGTCCGAGATATGTATATATGTACTTCCGAGAGCACCTCATTGACATTGGAGGGGAATCTATCCAAAAAGACCGCATGTCAGGAAACGCAGACGTCAGGTGTTCCTTCGTGACGGTGCTACTAGTTCTGCTGGTACTGGTGCCGCCGCCGCCGCTACCAGCAGTAGTCCAGCACGATCCATAAAGGAGGATGAAAAGTTCCGATTTCCAGCAATTGGCGAGACGAGTAGGAAGAGGCTGACGACGACGACAACGACGACCCTGACCCCATCCCAGCATTCGAGCTATCTCGGTCGCGCCGACTACATCCCCGCCCATGCCGAGATTGACGAGGACGATGCGACTCATTACGAGAGTCCCGGTGCACGCGCGCACTCATGGCACAACTTTGAGGTCAAGATCCGGCGCAACCTATCCGTGCTCGAGCTGCCCCAGGGCACGCTGCGGCAGACACTGTTGAGGAATTTCCTGCAGAGGTGTCGGCCCTGGATGCCCCTCGTGAATGCCTCAGACCTGGAGCGGCTGGATGCAAAGACCAATGACACGCTGCTCGTCACGTCCATGCTGGTGGCGGGAAGTATCGTCTCGTCAACGCCGCAGGCTGCGGAACAGGGCCAGAGGTGCTACCAGCGGGCCAAAGTGCTCTTCTACACGAATGCCGAGCAGAATCACCTCCACGCCATCATGGCCACCATCTTCCTGCAGTGGCTGAATCCGTCTGGCCCGGAGCACATCTCCATTGACAGTAGTAGCTTCTGGCTGCGCCTCAGCGCCGCCCTCGCGCACCAGATGGGTCTCCATCGCGAACCGGGCCCCCGGATGGCAGATGCGAAGCTGAGGCGGAGGATTTGGTGGGCACTGGTTGTAAGGGACGCATGACCTGTCATGGTTATCCCCAAAGCTAACACGATGCTAAAGTCCAGGGACAATCTGATAGCCGCAAGTCACGGGCGTCCAAGGGCGGTCAATGCAGAAGACTCGAATGTTCGCCCCCTCCGGCTGGACGATTTCGACGGCGACGACGAGGACGCACTCCTCTTCATGCACTTTGCCCAGATCACTTCCATCCTGGGAGATATGACCGAGGAGTATCGTCGGGGGACCCTGTCGGATCGCAAGAAGATCGATTTTGAAGACAGCCTCCGCCGATGGCTGAAAACCGTCCCACCCAGCCTGCGACTATACAATCCCGAGACGAAGAGACTGAATGACTATAACTTCAAAGCCCGGCAGCTCCACACCATCTACTTCACCTCGCTCATCATTCTCTTCCGGCAGGACAAGAGAGATCAGCCGCCGTCACCCGTCGCTCTGCTCGCCGCGTCCTTTGTGTCCGGCATCTTCGAGGAGTATCTGACGTGGGAGGATGTGTCGCATCTCGCAGTCACGTCCATCTTCTACCTGATGGTCGCCGCACTCTTGCAGCTGTCCTACCAGCGATTTCCGTCGCTAGCCACCCATCGGGCGGAAGAGACTGAGATTATCAGATCATCGTTAAACGAGCTCAAAAAGAGATTTCCCTCGGCCATCGGCGCTGAGAGAGTGGTCAACCAGATGATGAAGCATTCCACGACTCTCCCAGAAACGGCGCAGTCGGCGCAGATATTTCTCTCACCTGATCAGGAAGAATTCTTTGCACCCTTTGGCCCCGAGCTGTGTCGGAAATGGCGGCTGGTGGTCGAGAATCCAATATCCGCAATGCCACCACCACCATTAGAAGGAGTTGAGGAGTTTACCGGCCTGAACCGGTCGGATAACGGAGTGGTCGTCATAGGGCACACAGGTCATCATTTACAGGCCAGTGCTGAATCACCGCAAGACGTACAGGCCATTATCACCGCCGAGTCGGCATGGAACACCAGTACGCCGTTCACCTTTAACATTGACGACCAAAACCTGTTCTCGGATCAACTCGGTCTCGACAGCGTCGGCCGCTGGTGGTGGGCTGACTGGATGCCTGAAGCAGACCTAGACTTTCTCTCCAGGTCACTGTGATGCAGCGGCTGCCAGCACCAAGAATATCGTTGAGGCATCCCGAGATCATTCCCATCCAACTATACTCTTGAACCTCGATCTACAACTGGCAGGGAACTACATGGTCTACAGGACTATCATTTGACTGGCCTGTATTCTCGTTCCAGGACAGTGAACACACCCAGAGCATATCATTAATGAAACAGCCATAAAAAACAAACAAAAAAAAAGGAAAAACAGGAGAGCTAGTGTTCCATCAATCAGCCATATTAAAAAGGAGAGTAATGTAATGCCTCGCCAAGAAGGTGCAACCCCCCCGGCTCCTTCCTATCTTCACATCCATACTCTCACTTTCACTTCACTTTCTCACTTTCACTTCACTTTCTCACTTTCACTTCACTTTCTCACTTTTACCTCACCTATAAATTTCAACTTTCTTTAAATTTTTACCTTCATGACAGGAACGCCGCCTGTCATTACTCATTCTTTCTTCTTTCGTTCCTTCTTTCAAGGTTCTTTAATTCTTCAATTCTTCGTTGTCCTTATAACAGGACTTCACTGGTTTTACAGACCCAGCCTGTGATATGAAACCCTGCGCCTGGAGGTTTCCTTAGATCCTCTCCAGGTGCCAACCCTGGTCACAACATTTCGGCATATGGTCAAAACAGAGCCTGAAGATCACGAATTCGTGGTACTGTCTTCGGATCCTGTTGAGCCCCCAGCTCTTCCTACACAGTCACAGCCTGCAGCCAAGGTAGAGCCTGCAGACTACAAGAAAGTCAAGGATTTATTGGATGCTCTCGAGCTGCCCACTATCGTCATAACATCACAGTCTATGGCCAAAACAGAACATAAGGAGCATGGAGGCATGGAGCTCTCGTCAGACCCCATCATACTACCAAGACGTACTACAGCCTTCCAGACTATGGCTAAAATTCGCATTTAGAAGATCTCTCACTGAGGGATTTGAGGAAGATCACAAAGCCATGAAAGTCATCGTCAGGCCACACAGCAGCTCCAACAAGCTCCCCAGACCCTACGGTAGTCCTAATGTTGGGTATGAGTCCTGGATTGGATCAAGACAGTTCAGATAGTCTCGACACAGACACCCCTACCTCCATGGATTTGGACATGGCTAGTCTGAGAGACTCCACCGCAGCCAGTACACGACGCAGCCGGCCGTCCAGCACCAGAAGTACCCGCCCAACCGGTGGCTGGGCGGGACAGTCGGCACTGACCAGGCAGAGTAAAGAGGCTGCATTGGCCAAACTTGTCGACGAGGTCATACAGGCCAGAGAGCAGGCACAGGCTGAAAATAATAGCCGACCTGCAGACCCACCCAAAGTTCTCCCGAACATGACTCATGCAGATCGGGACGTACTGCTTTCCAAATGCGAGAACACAGAATGGCTTGCTAGGATTGTAGGCACAGAGCTGTGTGGGCATGAAATGCTCTATCTGGAACGAGAAGCACTCAACCTCCTGGACCACGATGGCAACTCCTGCATAAAAATGGATCCCGGCGCCTCCGTATACGACTTGTCGAGCATCAAAGCTGCACGGCGTTCTACTATGTGATACTATGGGCCTTGGGAACCCGCCGCCACCAAGGGGACACATCTCCCTGACTGCCACGTGCACCGCAAGTTGACGCCCATTGACGGTGGGGCGGTCAACACACGCAAAGATCTGGACGGGCTGATGCCCCTCGTGCCCTAGTGTGATCCAGTTGTGGTTGTTTAGTTGATGTGAGGGAGTGCCGTCAGTTGTATCGAGGAGGGTCACATGATGGGTGTGTTGGTGAATCAAGAGCATCAATGAAATGCCGCGAAGGCATGCTGCCCAAGTTCGTCCTGTATGTAAGAGAGCCGGTTTCCAGCTGGAGGAGAATCTCAGATGGAGGTGCCACGGTGCCAAGGTCGGAAATGATATGCCAAGCCTTGATAAATGATTAGGTAAGAATCGATCCGCTGTGTGGCTGATGGCGGCGCACAACAATGGCCGGGGGCGCTGGGACCACAACAGACTGGGAGTATAGAGCCGGCAGCATAGAAAGCAAGTATGCAAGAGATTATTGACAGAACTTCGTACGATCAAGTGATTTGCAGATAGTTCTGACCACAACTTTCAGGTACTGCGCTGGTGGACATGGTCTGTCGTGGGGTTCTTGACTCATTTCTTAGTCAGCGTTTGTGCTCAATTTCTACCCACCATTTGGTGCCAATGTGCCACTCAACCTCTTGAGATCCCATCAAACCCCTAGGCCATGCTGCAAATTTCTATGGAGCCCAGTGCTAACACTTCAGAAACCCGGCCTCGCAAGGCCTATTCCTGCGTGCGATGCTTCGAACGAAAAGTCAAATGCGACAAGCAGCATCCGTGCAGCGGCTGCGTCCGCTCTAAAGTCGAATGGCAAGTCTCGTAATGCCCCAATTGCTTGCCTGATATCAACCCGATGCGATGCTTTGACCTGGTGACCGGGCCTCTTGACTTTTGTCCCCTCATCGCTCTGCCGGATCTTGGCTGATCATTCGCCTCTGCAGCGTCTTCCGCATCCCCCCTGCCCCTCGCCGTCGAAAACGCAAGGCGCGAGAAGATGACGTGCTCGCTCGCTTGAAGCACTACGAGGAGTTGCTCCGAGATCAGGGTATCGATCCAACTCCTCCATCCACCACGCCCAGCAAAATCGACGCGACGTCTTCTCCGCTTGACGATGCCGACAATCCCAGCAAATCCGGGTCCAAACCCGCAGAGCCGCCGTGGACGAACGGTTCAGTCCAGGGGAGGCTGATCATCGACCAAGGCAGAGCTCGGTTCATTCAGAAGTGTGTTCTCCCTCCACGCCAGCGCAATCTTGTCCCAAAGCTAAAGAACGAGCAGTAAACTGTGGACCACTGTCAGCGAAGAGGTCTGCCTCTTCAAGTCCAATCTTTTCAGTTGACTAACCATAACATACAGCTCCATCATAGCAAAGATGTCATCCCGGACACGGACACGGAGAGCGAGGATGAGTTGGACACTCTTGCTGACGACAGGACCGACTTCGTCCTCGGCGTGACGCCTTCCCCAGCTCAGACGGCGAGCCTGCACCCGAGTCCCGAGCATGTCCTCAAACTGTGGCAGATTTTCCTCACCAACGTCAATCCGCTCATGAAGATTGTCCATCAACCGACCCTACAGCGCACCATTGAGGAAGCTATCCGCGACTTGGACCATATCCCCCGTGGGCTTGAAGCCTTGATGTTTGCTATCTATGGCGGCGCCGTCCTGTCCATGCGTGACGGAGAATGTCAAGCAACCTTTGGCGAGTCTCGGACAGTCCTGCAGTCCAGATATCGACTGGGCATACGTCGAGCCTTGACAAAAGCGAGATTTATGGCGACCTACGACATTGTCGTCCTACAAGCACTTGTCATCTATCTTGTAAGATGTTTGAGCTTCCCCAAATTGTCTATCGCTAATCAAAGATAGCTCACTACACGTCAAGCCCTGGACGCACGCACTCTATGGACATTGTCAGGTGTTGCGAGTCGTATAGCCCAAGGCATGGGCGTGCATCGAGACGGCACCGTCCTTGGCCTTCCCCCTTTTGAAACAGAGATGCGCCGTCGGCTTTGGTGGCAAATCAACTTGCTCGACTTTCGGGCGGCCGAGCTGAGTGGTTTTGGTGGCCTGACGGAAGTCAATTGGTGGAATACCAAGGTGCCGTCAAACGTCAATGACGTGGAAATCTGGCCGGGCATGAAGGAATCACCCGTCGAACAGACTCGCCCAACCGAAATGGTGGTCTGCTTGCTGCACTATTCTGTCGGCGCTTTCTGGAGGCGGAAGCTCTTGGAAGCGGGCACCCCCGAGGAAGATCTCAACCGGGCTATGCAACGCTGGGTGGCGACCAAGACATTGGCCGAAAAAGATGCGTTTGTCGATGAATTCCAGGCTAACTTGGAAGAAACGGTGTTGAGATATTGTGATCCTTCTATCCCGCTCGAAATGATGGCTTTGATCTATGGGCGTTCCATGTGCAAGAGCATCAGATTCATGTCGCATCATCCTCGGCGCTACGCGAACCAAGAGGATATTCCTGACAGCGAACGCCGACTTCTGTGGAAGACGAGTATGGCACTGATGGAGGCCGACAACCTTGTGCATTCTCATCGCTCCCTTCAGAGATTCAGTTGGCACATTGATGCAGGGTTCGCGTGGCATTCCTTTATATTTGCCTTGGGAGAGCTTATTGCAAGGCCAACCGGCGAAGGCAGGGACGAGGCGTGGATCCAGATTGAGGATGTTTTCAAGAACCATCCCCCGTAAGTTGTCTCCCCCCCCAAGTATGCTCTTGCGATCCACTGTCTTGTGTATTCGTCCTCCTAGTGGAGTTGCTAGCCGTCCACCTATACGTCTTTGCCTGAAGTTCAAGGCTGACCTCCACCTTCTCTTCTTGAAGATTCGTTTCCGACCAAAAGAAGCCGCTTCACATCGCGATCGGCAATCTATGCCTGAAGGCGTGGCGAGCTCGTCAAAAGGCGCAAGAGGAGGACCCTCAAGGCTTGCAGTGGCTCGATACGCCGCAATTCATTCTACAGCTTCGCAAACAGCGAGAGGTTCAAGAAGGGAAGAGATATAACAGGCGATCTGCAGCACTGAACCCGACTCCTACTCTTCAACCCGAAGACACCAACCTAGAAGGAGAATCGCAGCCACCAGATAGTTCGACCGCAGAACCCATGGCGAGCATCCAGCAATTTGAACAGCCAGTCGGTAGCTTGGACCCTACATTTTCGCCACACGACTTCTCGATCATGGACAACATAGCCATGGATTGGCAACGATGGGATACCCTCCTCAATGATTTTGAACTGCTTACCCAGCCAAGCACCATGAATCCTGGCCATCTGCAACATCTTGGACAGTATGGTCAACAAGGGTATTCATGGCCGCTGTCGCAAATTCAAGACAACCAATGAGGCAAAAGAGACCTGAGTTGGGCGGCGCCGATGGCTACCTCCGGCGCGTGAGATACCACGGTGTGGGCTCCAACCATGCAAACCGGTTGGTTGTCATCAGCACAAGCCCAGCACCACTCAGGATTTCTGCGTCTACCTCCCGCAAAAAACTTAGCTAGGAGCCTCGATGCATTAAGCTGGGATGGGATTCGGTCAAGCGATGTGAAGCACATGAGAGTGGGAACGAAAAATGAAATACAAGACTGTCAACTGTGATCACCACCGTGACCGCATCGATAGGCACGCTCTGGCACAGGCGTGATCCAGAGTATGGCCGAGACAGAACGAGTCGAGCCCGACACGGAGTCTTACTCCTTAGCCACCTCTGTCACTTCACCCAGGATCTCCATCTTCTTGTCCTTTCCCAAAGCCAAAGCATCCACAATTCCCTCTCTATCTTCTGGCGCCACGCCCATGATCGCCCTCAGTTTGGGCGCCTCGCTGTGGACCTCTCCGTCCAGATTCTCATCAATCTCCTCCAGCGTCCGGCCACTGGTCTCGACCCAGAACACCAAGACCACCACCAGCTCAAGAACGTCCCACGCTCCGTTGATCATGTACGTCTTCCATCCAATAGCTTGAAGCGCAAAGGGAAAGGAAAAGGTCACCATCAAACCCACACCGTTCACGAGAAAAGTGTAAATCCCCATGCCGAGCGAGCGGAGGCCATAGTTGAGGACTTCCGGGGGGTAGAGGACAGTAAGAGGGGTCCAGCCGAAACTGTACGCGCCCTGGAAGAGGAAGATTGTGGCAACTGTCCCATAGATACCGGAGTTGTTCGTTGAGTCGCCATACACTTTGGTCAGCCCGCCCACGAGGAAGATGAAGATGGTCAACAGCGCTGTGGAAATGGCAGCCAGAGCCTTGCGACCCAACCTGTCTGCCATGGCAGTACCCACGAGGGAAACCACCAGACACCATGCGTTGAGAATGATGTTGATCTCCAGCTGTGTGGTCGAGTCGGTAACTCCAGCCTGCGTGAGCATGGTCCCGAAATAATATGAGATGATGTTGTTTCCGGAGAGCATGGAGAAGACGGCGACGGTGCAGACCAAGAAGATGCGCCTGCGCGTCGACGAGCTGTTGGCGAACTGTTTCACGAAAGAAGGTTTCTCCAAAGCCTTTTCGTATGCCAGGGTGTCTGTGATCTGGCGGAACTGAACAGTTACAGCTGGATCATCGATGTTCCCGTTTGAATGGGTCTGTGCCAATGCCAGAAGAGCTTCTTCGCCGCGGCCCTGGTCTTGCAGCCAGCGAGGCGACTCTGGCGTGAAAGGAATCAGGACGATGCAGAGAACACTGAAGAGGCCTTGCAGAGCCGACGGAAGACGCCAGGCCCAGGTGGAATCCATCTTTGCGGTGCCGTAGGTGACACCCGCGGCGATCAGACCGCCTGGATGCTCGTCAGATCATCCATTGTCCCAGTCACTTGTGAGAGACAGGAGGCGAACGATGACTTACCAACATACCAAAAGTCATACAGAAGGGCCAACGAGACCGCTCGCAGCTTTACAGGGACGGTCTCCGACAAGTACACAGGCGCAGCGATGGACGAGGCGCCAGTACCGAAGCCGATGAAGATCCTCGCGATCACAAACATGGCAATATTCTGAGCAGCCGTCTGGAGGACGACGCCGACAATGGTGGAGACGGCACCAAAGAACAGCGCCCACTTGCGACCGATCCAGTCGGGGACTTTTGCGTACCCGATGCCTGCTATTGCGCTGCCCATCCACACTGAGGCCGTGTTGAGCGCCAAAGTGGCCGTGGTCAGGGTGAAGTAGTCGGTGTACGAGGGGAGGATGTTGAGTCCATTCATCATGGAACCATCAAAGCCGAGAGTCTGGGGCGCCGCCTGTGTCAGTCTATGATTGATCGCGTGGTGATTGGACTGCGCCAAGTCAACAATCCAGGTATGTACTCACCGTGGATGTCACACACGATGTGAGGACCAGGATGGTGCAGGCGAGCCACGATCGGCGAGGCACCCATGCCGGGAGTTCCCAAGGCATTGGCGACATTGTGACTTCAGGAATAGGAACTTGTTTGCGAGGACTGCTGTCTCTTGTTGAGAGGCCGACGTCGTTGTCTGTGTTGTGTCTGTTGATGCCCGAGGACCTGCTCCATTATATATGCATCTTTCATATCTCTGCCTGGGATAGAGACGGCACATGGGTTGCGAATGCTTGAACCAGCCACACCCAGGTGCTGAACCACCCGTTATCGCAGAAGCTAAGCTTTGGTGAAGACATGGAGGAGGAGGAGCCCGCCCGTGTGGGACGGATAGTGCGGCGAATCTTCCCCTCAAACATCCTAGAGGCCCGGCTTTGACCCTGTCATCCCGTTGTTTTGGGTTTGCGTTATCTGGAGAAGGACGTTCCAGGTCGTGATACGAGACGAGGCTGGCATGGTGACCCTCGGCTTGTCCCTCTGCTCGATTGCCGTGGAGCAGTCAGAACGGCAATGTCCGCCTGAAGGTGTCGAAGGGACGGATTTGGTAGCACAGTCTCCCGCTGGATGAGCCCTGGTCGGTCAGTGAAGGTTTCCGCATGGACGGATTGACGGAAATCTCTCACTGAACAAGTGCAGGTTGAGTGTCGCCCTGGAGAAGTATATCCTGGAGGCCCATTGATTCTCGAACCCTGTGCTGTCCCGTGTGGGCGTACATGTCCGACGACGGCCTTCTTGTCCTGGTCCAGTGGTTAGCTTAGGACTATTAATCTTGGGGATCCTGGACGCAGGAACCAAGGGGGAAAGACGATACGGGAGTCGAAGGAACACAGGATACCAAGATCAAACCCGCCCCAAAAAAGCAAAATGCCAGGAAAACTATTGAGTTGGCCGGACTGGCCCGAGTTCACGGCGGCCAAAGGAGAGCCTGGCGATGACCTGGTGGGATACAAGAAAGCCATTGTTGACAAGTATGGCAAGGACAACATCGTCAAGAGCTGGCTCAAGGTCTGCAAGGAGCTCGAATCAATCACCAGCCGCATCGCCGAGCAGGGCACCGCGGTCATCCCTGAGATCCAGTTCGACGAGGTATTCAGCCTCACGCCTGAGAAGAAGCAGATCCTGAAAGATGTCGGATGCTTCGTTGTCCGGAATGTCTTCACCCACGAGGAAGCAGACAAATGGTTCACGGATCTGAAGGAGTATGTTGCGGCTAATCGTTCGCAGATTGGAGGTACGTGTATCCCACCTGAAAGCACCAGATATATACCTACAGGACCATCAAGGGATGATCACCTTCGTGTGCATGGCTGATGAATCTCCAGGCTGGCCCAAGGAGACGCCCTTCATCCTCAATGTGTACTACTCGCCCACACAAATAGCCGCACGGTCACATCCCAACCAGCTCAAACTCAGTGAGGAGCTCAATTCGTGGTGGCACGACCAGGACGGAACCTATTCTCCAGCGCCGCTGTCCTACGCCGACGCAGTGCGCATTCGACCACCAGGGATCCCGTTCCGCGGTCTCGGTCCCCATATCGACGCGGGCAGTCTATGTCGATGGGCCGATCCCACATATCAGTCCGTCTACGCGGCTGTCTTCTCTGGAAACCCCGAGGCACTGGACAACTACGACCTGACGGCGCGCAAGGCGGCCAACCAAGCCATGTTCGCTGGCGGCGCCCACTCGCGCGTCTTTCGGAGCTTCCAGGGGTGGACGGCGCTGACTTCGGCCGGGCTCGGGGAGGGCAGCTTGATGCTGTACCCCAACGTCAAGTGGACGATCGCGTACCTGATGCTGCGGCCGTTCTTCCAACCGCCAGACTCTGACAGAGAGGAGGACATGATGGACGCGACCAAGTGGACATTTGACCCCGAGAGCGCGTGGTTCCCCGGCACGTTCCGGAGTGACAGCCAGCTGCTGAGCCCGACGTCGCACCCACACCTGCGTCTGCGCGAGTGCATGGTGGGGATCCCGCGCATGGAAGCCGGCGACACGGTGTGGTGGCACGCCGACATGTGCCACGCGGTCGAGGTGGAGCACAACGGCGACCACGACGCCAGCGTCGCCTACATCGCCGCCACGCCTAGCACCGACGAGAACAAGCGATACATCAAGCGGCAGCTCGAGGACTTTCTACACGGTCTCCCACCCGAGGATTTTCGGAGGGGCCCCGGCGAGAGGAGCTTTCAGTTGTTTACAGGCGAAAAGGGCCTGTTGGGCGGCGACGCCGGCAGGAGAGCCATGGGGTTTGATCTTCTTACCTGAGATCTGACCCTTCTCCTCCTCCTCTATCTGTCATGCCACACTGTGGTTTAAGGTGAGTGAGAGAGTGTGAGAGAGTGTGAGAGAGTGTGAGAGAGTGTGAGAGAGTGTGAGAGAGTGTGAGAGTGTGAGAGAGAGTGTGAGAGAGTGTGTGTGAGAGTGAGGTTCAAAAAAGGAATATATATATGTATATATATCAAAACAGGAAATATCGACATATCGTCCCCACGTCTATTCATTCATTCCGGTTCTGCAAGTGCTGACCGAGTGAATGAATGGACTCGTACCTGCCTGCCTGCCTACCTGCCTAACCTACCTACATACATACAAGTATATCCACACCCACTGCGTATGCACGCCCATCTCCATGAGTAGTCGTTGTCTTGTAATCACGGATCGGGGCTGTGACGCAACTTAATCAGTCGGTGAGGCTGTGCCAGTCAGTCAAAACTTTTAACTCTTGTCATAATATGTTACATGCAACTACACAAGTACGAGGTACAATGACAAAGAGACTATCCCTTACCCCTTACCCCATGGTCCTTACTCCTGTGCCTTGCTACCTAGCCTAGGTACCGAGTATACATGAGACTCGCGAGTAGTACTACTTACTGTACGTTCCCGGTAGGGGGTTTGCTATTTTTTTTTTATTTTTTTTGTTTGTTTGTTTGTTTACCTTTTTTTCCCCCGTTGATCTCCCCGTGATGACCGCTTGTTTCATATCCCCTTTGCCTCCCTCCCCTTTCATTTCCCTTTCTTTTCAAGGTTCGTGTGTGTGTGTTTTGACCTGGTATCGTCCTCTGAGTATTTTCATTCATGTCTCTCGAGTCTCGACAACCAAACACGCACGGACTTGACTTGACCTGACTTGACCAAGAACCAACAACAGATAACACACTTACTTAGAGAGGATACTCGGTATAGATGTATATTTTGCAAGTGATTGCCAGGGGGGGTATCTTTTTGATAGTAGTTTGTGTAGCCCCTCGTACACATTTACCCGCACATGTACAAGAGAGAGATTCTAGATACATATGATATGATTCATGCATGGATGGATGGATGAATGTAGGTAGATAGGTAGGTAGGTAGTAGTGACCCAGGGAGAGTACTCGGTAATGGGGGTAACAAAACAAAAAAAGAGCCATGTGTCATATTCTGTGTTTTAACGTCAAATTCATCATTTCCTTTTCCCCACGGAGAAACAAAAAAAAGGAAAATATAACCATTTCAACTCTTGTCGCATTGAAAATGCGCAAATCCTTTCTTTCTGACTAGATGATATTCGCAATGGTCATTCGTGCTCGGTTCGGGTCTGGAGTCGTTTGGGTCGAGCTGCTGCTGCCGATCGGGGGCAGGGTTGGGCCTGATGTTCCCGGGCCTGGTCCGTTGGGTAGAGGGGACACAGGCAAAGAAGGAGGTGGTGGTTGAGACGGGATTTGGTTTGGATTGTGTGGGTAGTGCTGTCTTTCGGAAAGCTGTTGGAGGTATCGAGCCGATTGCTCAATATGTTGCCAGCCGCCCCAGTCGTGTTGCTCTTCCTCAGACAACATATTGTCCCACGACGGCGACTGAGCCCCCGACGAGTGAGGGTCATGCTCAATGAACTGGTGCCTGGGTCTACCGTGCTTTTGACGGCGACTGAGGTGCGTGCCTGTCTCGGCGTTGCCCCATACCCAGCTATTGGTGCTGGCTTGTAGATCTGCAGAGAGGTAAACCAGCAATTCCTCGTCATGGTCAATGTCCATGCTGCTGGGCTGTTCGATCCTCTCAATCAGACATCGCACAAAGAAAGACAAGTGTCTCCCGCAGCAGATGTTGATGCTTCGGGCGTCATTGATGGTCGCGGCCGCTCTCAAGATGAGGAAAAAACTGTCATACACTTGTCGGAACAGCAAGAAGAGCATGCACCGCCAAAAATGGGTACACAGCATGGTGGTTGCAGAGAGAACAAACCGCTGCTCCCATTCATGCGACTGAACGTGTGGGATCATGCACCGGGACAGAATGGTTGCAGTATCGCGACAAGCATGAAGACACTGCTCAATGGCTTGAGCTCTTTGCTCGGATGAGCATGATGGGGACAAATTATGGCGATGGAGCATTATTCGTGTATTTTGAAAAGTGATTAGGGGAGCCATGATACATGGATCCAGAGGAGCCGTCGAAGAGAGGTGGAGTGGCCGGGGAAACAAAACCAGACACTCCCCCAGGTGACTCTCAAACTTGGCCAGCGTCTCACTGGTGATGCAGAGAGAACGAAAAGTCTTTGCTAGGGGCGCCATCAGCCGTGCTATGTGGACATGGGCCAGCAGTAATTTAGGAGCCAGCGGAGTATGCGTATGGTCGGACATGACGCGCTCTTCGTCGAGGACTTCAGGGTACTCGGTGTCGCACTCGTCGTCGTTGATCAGCATCGGCTTTCCGAGTTCGAGAGCAAGAATCCTGTCCCTTGGTCAGTAGAGAAGGAGAAAGCCATTCCCAAAGATCAGAGGCTTACCGGTCCCAGACGTAGAACGAATACCATATGCGCTTGCGCATTTCGCCCTCAATCGGTGACCATTGACCCCCTTGAACGTGCAACCCGAGATCCTGAACAATGCGGATTGCAGAGCCGAGCCATATCCAACTGGCCGATTTCCGGTTCATCTCGACCAGCGCAATGCTTGCAAGAAATGCTACAATGGCCTGATTTGTAGACACATCATCTTCCCAGAAATTGATGGTAGATATTGCCCTGGTCAGGTATTCCTGCGCCTCTGGCACCCGCGCCCGGTCATGCGTCGCCAGGGCACCGCATGCGAGGACGGCGTAGAGAGTGGCAATCCAGTCGGAGGGGAGTGATTGCACGTTACCTCGTTCCAGTGCTGCCGCAAAGTTGCGCTGAAACTTGGGCCAGTAGAGGACGGGGAATAGACGGTGGATGTATTCGTGGTAGTAGTGGAGTAGATTTTCGGCCACGGCTTGCGAAGGCAAACCTTGCAGGTCCGAAATTCGAGTTTGTGTGGTATGCGATCGAGGCTGGATACCCGTGACGGGGGGTTTCAACAATCCGCGACCAACATCATTCAACTGCGTCCTGGCATTTGTGAGATCCTGAGGTGCTCTTGCTTTCAACATCCTCCGTGGCGATTTGCCAATCGACGGAAACTCGGCGAAGACCGTGGAGGCAGATTCGGGCCGTAGGTCACTGGAGAGATCAGAGTTGCGCTCGACCGAATGATAGCGCTCGAGCTGCTGCCGGGCTTCCAATAGTTGTCGCTCCAGGTCCTGTACGAGCCTGAGATGATCAGAAACTGTGCCATGGGACATCTAGAGCAGGCCAAAAGACTCACTTGATCGAAGACATGCGCCGGTTCGTGTCCTTGGTAAATTGGCAACGGACGTTGCGACTCGAACACTCGGTACAACTTGACGTCTCGGTCGCATCACACTTGAGCACGCCATCAGCGTCACGACAACAGGGATGGCTTCGGGTTTCCACTGACCTTGACCTTGCGCTCCCGGCATGCATCACAGCTCGGGTCTTTTCTTCTTTGTCTGTAGGCTCTTTTCGGATTGTGCATCATCATCGCGGATATCTGACCAGGAGATGGAGTGCTCGCCGTTCCACTGCTTGGTCGTAAATTGTCCCCCGTGCGATACACTCCTTCATTCGGAGAGAGGGGTCCCATGTCGTGAGGGCCATAGAAGGTCGACATCATCGGCGGTCCTGACACAAACAGTCCGGTTCCAGGATGCCGCGGCGGCGCGGGCCTTGGATGTGGCGTTGGATCCAGCCCATGGGCGGTGATATATGGTCCTGAGGGGTGGGCAGACGTCGATTCGCAGACCGGCAAAGACTCATTCATGGTCTCGAGTCGCATAGACAGTCGCCAGGCATCGCAGGTGTCCGGGGGCAGGGCTTTATGTCATCTACTCAAATCCGAGATCTCTCGTTGGATGTCGAGACATGCCCGCCACTTTTCCGTACCCGCATCCAGAAGCAACAGCAGCGTTCAGGACCGTCAATCCATAACAAACAAACAAAGAGGCGCTCTTTCTCTCTCGATTCAATGGATACCCCGATCAGGTGTCTTTGGTTCTTCGACAGGTTACTGCAACGACAGAAGCGAGATGCAGGAATGGAGACAGGTAAAAATGTCCGACCTTGGCCTACTGGTCCACTGAGGAATGGCGAGTTACTGCGAAGCGAGTGGTCGCCACTTTCTCCGTCAGGTCAGGTCTGCCGAAATTGTGGCTAGGACAAGTAGGTAGAGAGGGCTGCCAACGGACAGAGGGAACCTGATGTCTTGAGGGCGCGACTGTGGTCTCGCGATGGCCATGCGCCTCTTCCCACTGATCTGTCGATCGGCAACCAGCGAAATTTGGGGCCAGATCGTCAAAACCTCTAAGCAAGGACAAGTATAGATTGGGGAGGGGATGAGGGAACCACTGCAGCTTAGCCCGCTCGAGGCCCGTTAAGGGGTGTGAGAGATGTGTGGTCCACGAGCGGCGCACGAGGGTGAACTGCCGGTGCGCGTGGCGTTGGGATGCGTGCCAGAGAAAAATGGAAGGGGTCCCACTGGGAAAAAGATCAAGGATCCAACAAGCCAGACAGGTGGATGAGGGCCCTCTGACTGCAGACCTTGACTTGATGCTGGGGCACATCAGCGGAAAGCCAAAAACCACGTCTGAGTGGGAGCAGATTCGGATTGATGCGCAACCCTGAAAAAGCTAGGGCCTCCTAGGAGCCTCCCCGGTTCTAGCAGCCGAAGTGAAAGAAGCTAGCCACAACGTTCTCAACAGCCGAATGGGGCATGACCGGCATTCGGCTTGCCGCCTAGTTGATTTGCGCCAAAAACACCACTGGAGCCATTCTCGAAAAGAGTTCCCCTGTTCGAGGACGTGGCCCGGGAGGACCCATGACAAGTGTTTGACCCATAACCAAGCCACAGTTCGGATTGTCTGGGCTGAGAACATCCCGGAACTTTGACGTCTAGATGATACGTAGTAGACATTTTGGATACATCTTCTCTAAAGGCCAGTTGGGGCCTTTCAAGCCACGAGTTCGACCGAGTTGAGGAGTCCCAGGAGGCTATCTCCCCTATGACAAGACCATGGTGTCATACGCGTGGCATCAATGGTTGTGACCGAGATCACCGGTTCTTCAGCCATCATGACGGTGGTGACGGCGCCCATGTTGCTGACATTGACGGACTCCCTGGACTACCTGTGTGGCGGGCCCCTTGTGGAGGCGGACCGAGGGCGATCATAGGCCTTTGGCTTCTGTCGCTGGGTAGCTCTAAGCGGCCCCATGTACGAGTATGTATAGGCAGGGCAGATCAGAAACAAATGGGCGATCCACGTACCTCATCCGGACTCGGTTCGAGCTGCTCTGGTTCCCAGGCCCTGATCCCTGCTCATCTATTGAACTTCATCTGCGGCGAAATACTCGTTCTAGAAGGCTTTCACTGTGCCTGAAACATCCGACCAGCCCATTTCGGTCATGATTGTAGACCAAATAAGAGATTCTTCGAGTGAAGATCCAGTGCGCTTGTTCGGGCATACGGAGAAAACACCGGCCACTTGCAGCATTTCTCTTACATGTGTGCTGTTCCATATCAAAGGGGAGAGGAGATCGCCAACATGTTCTGAAAGCCTCCCTCCTTCTTTGAAACGCTCAATCTTCATGTTGAGACTTTGGCGCACAGGGCGGTAAACAAGACCAAAGTGGAACATACTGGTGGTCCACACGTGAAGCGCATCATTCCTGGGGCTGAGGATGGATCGACTCGTATCTTTCTGCCTTGTCGTCCAGTGCTGCATGGCTTTCCAATTTTGCGTTTCTGGGTGTGATCATTCTGCCCCATTGCTTCCGACTGGTATCAATCAGATGAACAATCTAAACGTGAGAATGCGACAGGGATACGTCGGGGGAAGTCGAACTCGAGCCGTCACCCTTAGCCAGCCAGCCATCAACCAGGGGCGGACTCTGCGTCGTCGATCATGGGGCTTCTGGTGGTTCGAAAGCAGGGGGGCCCCTTCGCTGGGAGTGATTTAGTCCCCAAAGCTGAACATTGGCCAATCCCAGAGTCGTCAACCTCATCTCTGTTGACTACGAAGTTGATTCCCCCATGACAAGACTTGCTCCAGTGCTCATTTTCCTTCTAGTGCCCGGGTCTCTGCGACGTGACGAATTAGTTGAAAGCTAAAGCTGCATATTCGAAAGCCCCCGAGAACAAGCTGTTGCAGATGCAAGATTCCAGGTGGGGTGAGGATACCTCCGTAGTCAACCTCACGGCGACTTTGGTCTCTTCTCGAAGGACGGGGTGGCCAGTCACCTTGCAGGATATGATACTAAGTAAAAGTGAGAGGAGAAACGGATCACTTACGGAAAACAGGATCTGAGGATCCACAGGTACGGAGTACCTTTTCGAGTCGTGGCGCTGCCAGAAGTTGGGAATAATGGAGAGCTGATCCTTGGTCCCAAGTGTTTGTGGCGTTCAACCCCGTCATCTTTGTCTGTTTCCATTGACGTGCAGAATTAGGCCCGAGCCCTAACGGAATTTGACAGAGTCCGTAGGGGAATATCGCCAAATATTTTACCGTGTGAGCAATGATGTGCAGCGGTGACCTCGCCCAAACTGATGGGCAGAACCATCCAAAGGCCCAACCGTTTTCCTCTTCTGTTTAGGATCGCGCAAGCCACTGTCGCTCACCCCTCGGTTTGGTGGCGCAGAAGACAACCAGAGAATGATGAAAACGGCCAATAGTTCCAGAAGACTGGTTTCTGGCACTAGCGTGCAGCTCTTAGGAGACCTGGAACTCAGATTAAACGCCAGGGATCCAGTAAACCAGGGTTGCTTGGGAGCAAGGAGGTACGCCATCCAGTCGGTTGCAGGGACTGCTGGCAAGCCGTTGGGACGGAACTTAGCCTCCCTCGGATCTACACGACCCTCAAACAGGATCGACTTTGCAGCTCGCAAGCAATGCAACAAGGTGGGAATTTCCCCTGGCATCGCAGTCCCGCATTCGTGCAGCCTAGGATCAGACATGCTCGCCATTTCCTAGTAGTTGTTTGGAAACCCACCACTCTTTCCGTCTTCTCTGTGAAACATCGTGTTTGGCGAGTCCCAGCATTACAAGTATGTATCTTGAAATAGGGTGCAACCTCATGGGTACGGCGGCCAGCACTCGAAAAGTCGAAGCGACAACGAGCGACATTGCATCCTTCCTTGGTCTTCAATAGATTCTCAAACTAGTTTCACAACTGGATGAAATCTGTGCAGAGGTTCCATAGGCGCGACCGGATTTGGCAGATCCAATCTGCTGCTCATGTGTTGGAATGGTTAGGGAAAAGATCTTAATTTTACCACATCGCCCGATCTATTCCTTATGCTGCTCGAGGCCTGGTTATGATAATTGTCCGCGATGAGATTATTGGCTCATGGGTTGCAGTGGCACGAAGTGGCTATTGGATTTGTGTTCCGAGTAGGGCCTTTGGTGGCATTTGTCAGAGGTATACCCAGGCAGCCCAGGACTGGTCGTGTGGTCCCATTACGCCGAGGATTGGGGGAGAGGATCGACAAGCTGCAGCAAGCAAGCGGCGGATTGTCTCCTCCCCCGTCATCTGACCCAAACACTATGACTCAGTTAAAGTCATTTCGATAACGCGTCAGACCAGCCAGATAGATACACCCCATGTTTGGGCGATCCCAAGAAGCTACCGCTTCGAACTTCCTGGTCGATGCAGTATGTTTGTATAAACCCACATTGGGGGCACTGTCAAGAGTCGCTATTGAGTTGCTTGGGTGTGGGGGCACGATTAGATTCTGAGATATATGGGGAGTCGGAAGGTGAGAAACTCTGTAAAAGATGGTCGTTCTCAGCGAGGAGACGACGCGGCGACTCGCCGAAAGTTAAGATGGTGCAAGGCACCATTTGCGACAAGCCCGGGCAGAGGGTAGGGCGGGAGGCGTTTTGCTGCATACCTCCTTCAACTCTCTAGCTCGACTCTCTCTGAATAGAGGTCGCAAAAGGTAGTTGACATGTAAGACGCTGTGGAGAGGGTTAGAACTATGACCTTTTGGTCCGATGATTGCCAATTTAGTTTTCTACTGACGTTGAGGGCCGTCAATCTCCAGGGTTCTGAGTGGTGTCAACCAGGTGTGCTCCGCCTCCGGTTCCTAGGGTATTTTGCTGCCTGTGAGAGGCCAAGCTTCGATCAACAACCTTAACCAGGGAAAGATGCCCCAGGATGCCAGAATCGCCGCCAGGGTTCCCTCGCAACCGGCAACCCTGCCGAGAATTGGCGAAGGGCGGTGATCGATCTCGAGGTGTTTCTCTCAGTGAACACAAGTTCCGAGGGGCCTAAGCGACGATCTTGGTGCAGCAGGAGGCCTTTAGTAACAGGTTCCAGGTTCTTGCAATGGTGCAGATGGTCGATGAGGCTCTAAAGTGCCGAATTCCAGTGACGGGAAGGAATAGTACCGATTTGTTTGCCCAGGTCTAGTCCCCGACCCAATGACACGTAGGGGCTCAGGATACCGATCCTTGCATGTCGGGGACCTCTTTTTTAACAACTTTCTAGAACATTGACCCCATCGAGGAAGTGAGGGACCAGGGCCAGTTCAAGATTTTGGGTCCCACCTCTCCATTATCTGATCGACGACGGCCGCGAAGCCTTCCATTTCCTCTTCGGCTGTTGTTCCAGAGAAATCCATGCTGCAGCCCACATACACTGGCTGTTTCATCTTCCGCGCAAGTATCTTGGCCATTCTAGTGGCATAGTCAATGTTGGAGCCCGAG
Source organism: Fonsecaea nubica (assembly GCF_001646965.1). Lineage (NCBI taxonomy): Eukaryota > Fungi > Ascomycota > Eurotiomycetes > Chaetothyriales > Herpotrichiellaceae > Fonsecaea > Fonsecaea nubica. The sequence continues at coordinate 59,488 of NW_019173779.1, read as the reverse complement.
GTTGCGAGAGGCGTGCTGATCACATTCCGGTCGTCTCCAATCTAGAACTCTATTAGGAGGCTGTAACAAATCCTCAACACGTCAATTTTACGTACGGCAGGCATTGCGTAGACAAAACTTCCCATGGGCGGTAAGGTGCTCTCAGTGTGGCCAATGTCGGTGGTGGTCAAAAGGACCATGCTGCAATTTCCTATGAAACTCAGGTGTGCATGGAAGTTGAGATGAGGGTGCCGGGGCACGGGGAATGAGATGTGGACAGGTTTGAACGAGGGTTCCATGGCTGCTTGGGAGCCTTGAGGGCCCGAGGGCGGTGTGCTGGAAATTGGAGTTTTCGCTATGAGAGAGATTGACGACCAGGTCGGCAATGTAACTGAGGGGGAGGGTTCATTTCACAAGGGCGAACAGCAGCACAGCGTGTGTGAAGTTGAATACCAGGAGGAGTGAGTGATTGAGTGTATTTGAGAATTGAGAATTGAGAGTTGAGAGAATCAGAGAATCAGAGATGGAGAGACTCGTGCGAATATCTTTATCTGGCTTGGCGCCGCCTGCGACGTCAACCCCAATGCGCAGTTCCGGTTTTTCTGCTGTAGCAATGTAAGCCGTCAACGTTCCCAAAAGCTCTGTTCAGCAACAAGTCTACTGCGTCCGTCGCTGCCAGAACCTCTCCAGAAATGGCTACAGTCCAGAACACCCAGGATGCCACCTTACCGCAACCCAGCCCACTCTTTGACGACGCAGGTCCTTTGGCTGACCCTCAAGAACGGCGAGTCATTTTCGCTGCTCTGGATTCCTTCCGGTAAGTGGACTAGAGCATTTGATGCTCCAAGCGAGTCCTTGGGTGCGCAGATGGTAAGGCCGTATATGCTGGGTCATTGTTCGCACTGGTCTCGATGATCGGCTGTTGCGGCTTCATGAAGGCGAAGTTCAAGCTCTCAGTTACGCAACGTCGCACGCCGTGTCTGTCCTCGCTCGGGTCGCTGGACGCGTCTTGGGCGAAGGTATCGAGCTCAGCCGTGAGAAACCATGTAGCCTCACCTCCCCTACGGCTGTTTGCTCATACTGGGCTTGAATCCCTGGAAGCGGCCTCGCAAAGGAACAACCAGCTCCTCAGGCGGTATCTATGCTTCTGTTCTGGCTCTTCGTTTGTTCTCAACTTCTTCAATAGCCTTTCTCCCGTAACTAACCTGGAATATGGCTGACCTAGATTGAAGCCAGTACCGGATCGACTCTCACTTCAACACAACCCATCGAAGGAGACAGAATTTCTACGCTCTCCCATCAGCTCAATGGCAAATGCTTGCCGCTCCTCCCTTTTCCATCCGCGACACCCTGAGTGCCGTTGATAATGCAATAGACCACAATGCCGACTTAGCAGAGCAAATCCTTCAGCTGGGGTTAAGTGCATTCGCCCTCCCCAAAAAACCACCCAAAGACTCGGAGATGAACTGGCAAGGGAAGGCCAAACCAAATGACATGGCCAAAGCTCACTCTACCATCCGTCAGTTCTATAGAGATTGGACTCACGAAGGTTTCACTCGCGAGGTCGAACCGCTTCTCAACATGATCATCTCAGACCTCGCCGCACATCTCTCCACGACACGACCCGACAATCAGTCTCCGTCGCTCCTTTTGCCAGGAGCCGGGCTCGGCCGTGTCCTCTTTGAACTCGCTCTACGAGGCTTCCACGCGACAGGCAATGAAATCTCTTATCACCAATTATTCGCAAGCAATTTCATTCTCAACAGTACCGAAAGGGTCAATCAGTACTCGATCTATCCCTTTGCACATACGTTCACCAACGTCGAATCTCGGGCAAATCAACTCAGACGCTTCACAATCCCAGACATCCATCCTGGTCAAGCCTTCTCTGCTCGGCTCGCTGCCGGTGTAGCGGTGGGTGAAATGAACATGACCGCGGGAGACTTCGTTCTCTCCTACTCAACCCCAGAGTCCAGGGAGACGTTCGATGGGTTGGTGTCTTTATTCTTCATCGATACGGCTCCAAGCCTCATTCGATATATCGAGACAGTTCGCAATTGCTTGAAGGTTGGTGGTGTGTGGATCAACATCGGGCCCCTCTTGTGGCACTTTGACAACCGTGCTCCCGGAGGGAATACAGATGAAGATGAAGATGAAGACGAAGACGAAGACAGCGACGACGGCCAACCGGCCGAAGCTGGAACCAAAACCCAACCCAAACCCGACCTGGAAGACAAAGGCATCGGCGAACCGGGGTCCGTCGAACTCACAGATGAGGAAGTCGTTCAGCTCGTTTCACACCTGGGCTTTGAGGTGCTTTCCCACGAGATCCTCCCTGCAGATTCAGGCTACGTCCAGGACCCGAACAGCTTACTACAGAACCGGTACCGGTGCAGTCACTGGGTCGCGAGAAAGCTCTGATGCACACAACCTCGAGGCCCTTCTAGACCGACCCTCCCTTTCCAAAGCCCCCTGATCTCTGCTTGTACAGTCACAACGCACCGCCCTTTTTGTATGGCGACCGATGCCCATTCAAGAGCTAGATGGGGAGTTTCGCACTGAAGGGATAGATACCCAACTCATCCAGCAGCGAGGAATTCCCGCCATCTTGAGACGGTCAACTCGAACAGAGAGCCGTGGTAGTGGGATTGATTGGACACCGCACACACAGGCAAAGAGGAGGAATGGCATCTCTACCCTGCCTCTTAACTTATGGAACTCGGGGACAAGGGTGCGCCTGGAAGTCGTGTGGCAACCCATCCGTCCGGTCGTTGTTGAGATAAAGGACAGGACTGCATCAACTGGATTGCGCCATCGAGGATCCTGCAATTCTATCCGAGCTTTCTGCCGCATATCACATCTTCTTGCAGTTAAACATCCCGTTGGATTCAAAGGTTAAATCTGATTCGACCCATTTGGTTTATTGTATCTCGCGTCCTCCAAAAAATGTTATCCCTTTCGCTCATGGATAATATGCAACTCCTGGCTTTTTTCCCCCTTCTTAATCTTCACGTCGTGTCAACGGCATTGTGGCCACGACACCATCTTCAATCCTCAGAAGGCATGCATCTCAAGCTTGTGGTCCTTGCTCTGTGATCGTGTCCACATCAACAATCGTCAAAGTGTAGCCTGGCCCATATCGGGACATTCCCAAAGTCTCTTCTTTCTGTCCGCGCTGTCGTTGCTTCATATGTCGTCTGCAACCCTACCAGTCATTAAATCACCCATTTCTCTTTTCTCTTTACGTTCCTCTTGATTGCCATGCTTCCACTCTTGAAGTTGAGACCGTCCTTGTTGTCCAGGTGATATCCAGACTTCGATCCACGGGTCTATCTGAATCTTGCGCTGCATCTTCCCATCACTTCACCCTGGCACACCAATTCGGCATTAAACTCGGACCCATCCAATGTCAGGTAAATATCGAAGTACACTCTGTAGAATGTGCCCTGTGGAGTGTCCATTCTTTCAAAGTCCTTTTCGAGGTTCTTTCTTGACAAATCCGAAGTAAGAGTGACTACTTCCTTGATGCGTGGGTCTTTGGTATATTCGGGACTGTTACACGGTTAGCTGGACACCGCCTAGTAGGGCAAGGACGACCTAGGAAACTTACCAAACATCCTCATCGCATGCATAAAGAATGTCTTCGTACATCAATGTTGCCCCAGGTGCGACTTGTCTGAAGAACGAGACTTTGACCGGCTCACCAATCTTGACTCTCTCGCCCTTCTGAACGAAGATCTGTCTTGTATATTTACACCGATCCTTGCCGTCAAGGCTGGGCACGCGATATTGTTCAGGATGGTGACCTTCTTTGAATGGTTGAAGGGTCGCCATGAGATAATGTCGTCTCGCAACGCGGGAGGTGATGACGCGCTCAGTGATACCTGCCGTGACGGCGCCTTTGACAATTGCAGCCACCGAATCCATGGGTCTGACGACTTTAGATTGGAACTGAGGGGGAACATGCAGCTTGATCTGCTGGAAGAGATACTCGGATGCACCAAACCCACCCACCACAAGAACATTCTGTAACGATCTGTTCTGCGCTTGGATAGCGATAATTTGGTTGCGAACAAGCTCCAGGATCCTGTTGACCACGGGTTCGAAGCATTGAAGGATTTCCTCATTGGTGAACGTCATGTAGCCCTCTTCAATGCCGGCTTCGGGGAACTCAGCCTCGATACCAACGTCGACGGCCCATTTCTGACCGTTGTTGCGGAAATCTGCCTTTATTCTGTTTTCAAAGTCCATAATGCACTTGGCGTATACTCGGCCGGCGGTTTTCGATCCATCAGGCAACTTCATCTTCCTGATCTTTGCGCGCAAGATGTTGGAAAAGTTTCGGTTGAGAGCAGTAGAACCGCAGGAGTCGCCGCTTCCGGCCGTACATTCGGCAACAGTGAAGGGAGTTTCTTCTTCGACCTCATATGCAATCAGATCAACGGTGCCACCGCCGCAATCTACGATCAGGACCGCATCATGAATCTTGAGGTTGAGGAGGCCAGTCTTGGAACAGAACATGGCTGCGGCTTCGGGTTCGGTAATGAGCGTTAGTCGGTTGTCGTTCTCATCACGAATGAATCCGGCTTGAATGGCTGCCGCCCTGGTGGCTGCTTTGCCAGCATCGTTCCAGATAGCGGGCACGGTCAGAAAGTATCGGATATTCCGCTCTTCTCTGTTGAAGACCTCACCCAATGTCTTTTGCAACTGGACTCTCATGGCTTGCCGAAGTTTGAAGAGATAATCAGCTGCCACATCGATTTCGGACTTCCCAGGTGGTAGAGGAGGCAGGTTAATAGGGTCTATGTAAGTGTTGCCTGAGAGCATGAGTTGCAGTTTGAACCATTCGACCTTTTGCACGCCTGGTTTGGGATAACCTGTGGGAGCTAGGGCGTCCGCAATGTCTGGACCCCAGCCGACAACTTTCTGATATTGGTCATAGTATAGAACGGTGGGAATCTACTCTGGTCAGTCCTACGCCACAAGTTTTTGGCCGAGGTGTCTGCTCCGACCCACCTTTTGTTTTGTTTGATTGCCCGCACCTGGCCATTCTGTTATTATATCTTCTTTTGCTTCCGTGTTTGTCGCGAAGGCGAATGCCACACCCGAGAAAGTGGTGCCCTAAGCAAGAAAGAAGCCAGTCAGTAACCCACGCGATACGATTATCCTGAACAGTGCAAATCTTACAAAATCGATGCCAACAATCAGCTGGGCCTTGCTCCTCCCTGCACCCTCAACTTCTGCGGGACGAGCACCCGGCGGGTATTGATTGGCCATATGTTGGATGCCCGGTTGTGGACCGATAGTCTGATGCCCGTATGCACCGCCATACCCTGGGGGTTGAGGTGGACCCAACTGAGGGGCACCGCCAACATAAGCACCGGCCCTGGTATCGATGGGAGCAGGGTGGTGAGCCATTTGGTTCTGAGCAGGTGGCATTGGCGACTGAGGACGTCCCTGGACGGTGTTGTACTGGTAGCTGGGAGGACGTCCAGGCGCGCCTGGCTGGTTGGGATTCATGGGCGGCAGACTGGTTTGCGAGGAGTTTTGAGGAGGGGGAGGAGTCGTGGCGTTCGAGATGGAGCCGTTGGGTGAAGCGACCGACGTGGAAGTGGTTGAGGCGGATTGGATGTTGGCGCTGCTCTTTCGTTTGGAACCGAAGCCTAGAGACTTGAAGCGCGAGCTCATGACATCGACATTGAAGAGCAGAGCGAGGGAAAGAGCGAGTATAGGGAGCCGAGTGGTTTCGTTATGGTTGCAAGGAGTTTTGTTGTTTGGCGGCAGTCAACACGAGGTGATTTGGATTGGTAAGGCAAGACCAAGTCGGTGGCTGAGCGAAGGAAAGAGCACTGGCTTGGGGGCGACGATGGTACGACGAGGCAACCAGAACCCAAATTCTCAGTCAGTAGTGGTAAGTGCTGGGATGAGCAAGATTTGGGAATGGGGTGTTTTGAGAATTGGACAGACAGCTGAAGAAGAGGTATGTAGCGATAGAAGCAGAGAGGGACGTGCGGCTGCGGCTGTGTTGGATGCGCTGAAGAGGGCGGCTGACTACTAATTACTACCTGGTAGGTACTAATAGGGCAGACAACATCGCCGCGGCGGCCACGGTGCCCGTAATGATGCGTAATGGTACGGGGGGCAATGGGTACCGAACGGAAGACTAGTGGCTGTCTTCCCCTCCTAAATATCAGGCTGCGATACGAAGGATTTCAGTCCCGTTCGCCGTTCGCCGTCCTTCAGCCAAGTCAGAACTTGATTCATTCACTCGGGTCCCGGGATACTGCAGCTCGCCTGAACAACTACAGACTAATCGAATTGCCTCTTTTTTGCCATCAGTCGCATATTGCAGAAGACGCAGAAGATGAAAGAAAAGACAATGAACGCACAAAGGTGGTGGCCAAGATGGTGGGCTTCTAGCTTGTGCTAAGGGCTAGTGGTGGGCTCTAGTGGCTCTGCAGGGTGGTTCGTCTCGTATTGTCTGATGCCTAAAGTATTCGAGGGCTGATTTGGGGCTGAAAAACACTGACTTCTACCAGATCCCAGTCAGACGAACAGATAAAGAGCGGTGAAATCCACTCTTAAGAGGCACCGAGTACTTGTACCTACTCGGACACAGTGCTTTTTCAATCTTGTTCTTTCGAGCTCAGATCTATCCCAAGCGTCGCCGCAATGGCCACACCACCAAGATACCAAGACAGAATGGCAAGATGCTACTGGGAAAGACGCAGATACTAAGAGTCGATAGGGCTGACATACCGCCCCCTCCTTCATCTTCCATCGTCCACTCAAGGCTTGTCTGCGTCTTCGGCGGCCCAATCTAATCAAACTGGCTCGTTTCAGGCGTTGAACAAATGTGCAGTCTGATAATTTGATCCTCCCGCGCCTCGACGCCTGGCCTGCGTACAAGTACAAGAATGACAACGGTCGCCGTCTCAGACTCATCAGGCTTTGGACCATGTTCGCCTGTGCTATTTCCCCTTTGTTTCAGCCTTCTACAGCAAGCACCGAACGTTTTAGTCGGCTCATCCCACTACCCAGTACAATCAAAGAAGAGACATGTGGGTGGTCCCTGGCGAGATGCCCCACTGGAAAGAGACGCGGCTCAACCGTCGGACATGGGATTCCATCGGAAGCCGGTTGATCACACAGTTGTGCGCGACGCACGTACGGCTGACAGGAGCTGGCAGGCTGTTGTAGTGCTATCATTGGCTCGATGTTTCCGCGAATGCCAGGATCTGGGGTTGGGAATGTGTTGAACACAACCAAGAGCACAGACACGTGAGTTCCGTATGCGGTATTGAGGTATGCTCTTTGTATAGAGAGGTCGTATTGGTATTGAGCCTCCTACAAGGCCTCTACAAAGTGCTGCCTCTCTAGAGCCATGTGGGAATATATGTATCCCCTTCTGGTATATTCAAGTGAATGCCCAAAATATAGATTTTGTTGTGGCTCGCACGTATTGATGCAAGGGAAACAATTCAGATTCTTTTAACACAAGGTCTACAACTCGTCCTTGACGCTCTTCGTCGCCGTGGCGCTCGACGTTCCGGATGAGGTCGATGAAGTATTCGCTTTGGAAGTTTCGCCTCCACTCGTGCTCGAGGATTTGGTCTTCTTGACCTTTCCCTTTCCTGACTCTTTCTTTCCACTCCCTGTCTTCCCCTTTTTGGGGATCTCTTGCATTTTGATTGTTTTCATAATAGTATCCGAAACCACTTTCTGTAGTGCCAGCCCCCTAGTCTGCAATTCAGCAACCAGGAAAACTGGATCGTCGTGTAGCCCGAGTTTGTCTTGCAGGGCAAGTTTCTCGTCGAGCCATTCCTTGACCTCATCATACTTCGTTGTCAGAGCTGCAAGATCTTCATTCGTGTATTCGTACGGTTTGATCGGAGGCGGTTCGTCAGTCTGCGTTGCTTCGTCTACTGACGTGCTGCTATATGGGTCTTCGTCAAGGTCATCGCCGTCCGTTGGAGACGGGCCTGAAGCACTTGAAGCTGTAGACTCTACAGCTTCGCTTGCACTCGATGCCGCGTTTTCAGCAGCCTTCTTGATACTTCCTTCTACCATTGTTATCATGCCTTTCAAGCTCTCCAGCCCCTCCTTCAGGCTCCTGACAGCATCGGGCCGTTTTGTGGCTTCATCCTGTCGTTTCAATACGGGGTCGACTAGCGCATGGAGGTTCTTCAACTTGTCCTTGAAGTCTTGGAGATTGGCGTCAAGGCCGTCACCGTACAGCCACTCCGAGATGCTCGACAGCTGCTGTTCAAGTTCTTTCCGAACTGACTCGCTCGAGGCAGCAATGAAGCCCTCGTCCTCCAGATAGTCCCTGGCCCGGTACGTGAAGGCCTCGAGATTGTTCAAAGCCTCAGCCCGAAGGGCGGCATCCCGATCTGACATATCGAATTGAGTTAGACGCTGTCTGAGGCGAGGTAAAATTGAAGTGGGTGGAGCATTGAGCCCGATAACAGTTGATCTCAGGGCGATGGGGATTGAGACTGTTGTTGGCGTTGCTTTGCTTGCTTTGGCGACTTTGGTCGCCGAAGAGGACGAGGAAACGGATGACTCTGATGGCGATGGAGAGACAGATGACATGGTCGATCCAGAGCTTGTAGGATCGGACGCAGGCAATGGTGTTTGAGACTCAGCAGTCTCTCCACTAGCATCTTCGTCTCCAACAACCTTCTGCTCGCTGTCCTTCTTTGAGCCGAAGCCAAACAAGCCTTTGACGTTGTCAATGACGGTTCCGCCTTTGATGCTCTCGGTTTCGCAGCTGACAGACGCTGAAACAACTTCTGGCAATCCATCCACATGGCTCAACCGCATGGTGAAAACGGTGCTTATATTTGCCGCAGCACAACCATGCCTTTCCTTCAGCTCACCCACTGATTTCGTCAAGTTTGAAGCCCCAACCTCCGTTACAGGAACTTCTAGCTCCTTGACTGCCTGGGTGAAGCTTAAGGTGATATCTTCCAGCGTTTTGATGGGCACTTGCTTCTCAGCTCCAACTTGCGAGGTTGGGTGGAACAGTCTCTGTGTCCTTTCCTTGTTCTCGACACTCCATTTCAGGAGGAAGGAGAAGCCAGAAATATCTGTTCCTCGAATGTCTTTGACCCTAAAGCTAGGGCTCAAGGATGCAGCTTTGAAAGCTGCTCCCATTACCGCAGCCTCGTCAGCATTGACGTTGGTTTTCAGCTTGGATGGCCCGCCAGCCACCTTTTCGAGTTGCTTCTGCACGAAAGGAGTTCTCACTACTCCTCCGTGTAGGATTATTGAGTCTAGATCATCCAGTTGCAGCCCGGCGGACTGTATAGCCGCTTCGATCGGGGAGCCTACGCGTGAAGCATGGTCTGCGGCGAGTTCTTCGAACCTTTCCCGAGTGAGACTGTACTTGAACGTGATATCATCGTCATAAAGTCCTTCAAGAGTGGCCGATGAAACTGCGTTAGCACTGAGAAGCTGACGGACTCGCTCGGCCTCTTTCCAGATTCTCGCCATTGCTTTCCCGTGAGACGTGACTTGGTCACGACTCAGCCCTAGATTCTTCGCACTTGGTGACTCGAGAAACCGGGAGATGATGTCTTCGACAACAACGTCATTCAAAGAATCTCCACCTAGTGAGGCATCGGATCCCACACCAAGGGCGATGACTTCTTGGACAGTGGAATTCCGCTTTCCAGGACCTTTGATTGTCCTGCCTTGAAACTTGAGCACCGTTGCCGTTGTCGATCCAGCACCCATATCATAGACCAGATGGTACTCTGGCTTGGCACCATCAGTCACGCTGTCGAACGTCCGGTGCGTTGCATAGTTGAGGCCGACGGCGAGTCCATCGCTCACGAGACCTAGAACTCTCAAACCCGCCAGGTCCGCAGCCAACTGAATAGCTCGCTTCTCATCAGCGGTAAAGAACGCAGGATGCGTAATGACCACGTCCGTGACATGTACACCCTTCGCGACCATTGCTTCCGCATTGCTCTTGAGGTTTTTCAACTGCATGGCCAGGAGTTCTTCCACCATGAATATTTCGTCTTTCTTGGTCCCAAAGCTGTGACTCTTGAAGCCCACAGTTCCGCTGTTCTTTTCCGTTCCATTGCCTCTTGGGACGACTTCGAGATTCAAACCAGGATATCGGGTGGCGTAGGTCTTTACAGGGTCCGTAGAGTATTCCAGACCTAGTATACTCTTCAGATTGGGATAGACATCGCTCGGGAATCTCGCGGAAAGAGCCACGGCATCTCCTCCATATAGACGTTCGGGGAAGGCCTCGTCATCCTTTGTCTGAGTTCTGGAGGGTTTGAATGCGAGAGTAGCGGCTTCCCTTCTCTTGGAATCTTTGGATAGGACAATTTCAATAGGAGATCCAGGTTTGGCAATGGCTCCCTTCAGATATTCTGTCCCCAGATCTATGCCCAGGACTGCCGCTGCGGCATACGCGGTGGTGGAGAAAAGGAGGAGACACAGCGTCAGAAGGCTGAGAGTCGATAACTTCCGTCGTCCAGGCGGTGCCATTGTGTAAATGTAGAGATGTTGTGATCCGCACAGGGCGTAATGGTCGGATCTACAGTAAGTTAACTCAAGGAGAGAAGGATGTGGGAATCGAGGTGTGCGAGTGCATTTCAAGAATAATGCGCGGCGACGAATATGAAATACACGATTCTGAGCGGAGGAACAGTAAATCCAGTCTATGACACCGTTTTCATTTCTGATGCTCGCATGCTCATCCCCGTATCGACCGGCTTGTGAACAAGTTGTCCAGAAAATCGCAGGCACGAGTCATGCTGCTTGAAATGCATGAGTCGTGGGACCAACAAAAAAAGCATCGTCTGACATGGAATAAACGCCACCTCGAACATGGTTGAAGAGCTCTCGAGACCAACCAATCGACCACCCTATCCAATACTCAGATCGTAGAACGTCTGAAGCATAGCATGCTCGTAGGCCCATTTATATGTAAATATACTCCAGACACCTCTTTGCGGCTAAGAGACTGCTCACGCTGCCCTAACCTATGGATAATGGGTTAGCTCGACCCCTCCAAAAAGGCTGTCTGTCAGACACAATACTATCAAATTTCTGTCTTTCAGCCTCGACCACATGCACCGTCTTTACCTTCGACCTTCTGTTCCACAGTCAATGATGTCTTGTACCCTTTAATTATTGGCACTGTGACTCGAAGATCTCCTATTCACGGTCGAATGATCAAGGCTCACCCTTTTCAGAATGACGTTCTGCACCCACAATGCATGAAATCATAACCCTTCAGCTTGGCAACAAAAGTAACTATCTAGCGACCCATTTCTGGAACGCTCAGGTACCCTTCACTCAGCTGTATCCAGAAACCCTCTAATTTTCCCTTGAAAGGAATCTTATTTCACATATTCTCATGATGAGATATCCCTGGTCAACCCAGACATCCACTTTCGACCAGGCCTTGGTTCCGATGGATCAGAGACATTCACTCCTCGAACCATAATCTATGACCTGAAGGGTGGGTTTGGCACTCTCCGTAAATTCAATGCATTATATGACATCCAGGATGAGTCTCATCCTCCCCTGGGTCTTTGGTATGCCGTCTACCGAGACGTCGCTTGGTTGAATGAGACTCTAACCACATCCAGGGATGGCAACACCGCGCGACATCTACAACAGCCCATTGAGCCATCTGAGTTCCAAAGGAACCTAGATCTAGGTCTCCCGACTGCTCAACTCCACGCCTCGGACGTGAGGTATTGGTCTGATTTCAACCGAGTCTTCTATCACCCTAGATCCATCGTCCAGCTCCACGAGTACGAATTGAACTCGCAACTGATGCCCTTTGAAAACTGGTCGGCAGGCGGAGACTTGTTTGAAAGCCTGGACAAGGAGGTTGATCTGCTTGATCGTGATGTCAGACCGTTCGTAGAAGAATGCGATCAAGTGCAGGGTTTTCAACTGTTCACTGGGGCGGATGACGCTTGGGGAGGGTTTGCTGCAAAGTATGTGGATAATGTGAGAGACGAGTATGGTAGGACAAGTATCTGGGTCTGGGGGATGGAAGATGGTTCCAGGGCCACCAGGGTATGTCCACACCAGTTCTCAGCAGACAGATTGCTCAGTTGGACTAGGAAAAACGATCGGTGAGGGCGTGCAATGCCGCGAGAACCCTTCAGTCAATTGGTCAGCAAGCATCAGCATACGTCCGACTTGCTACTCCTCCGGCAGTCCTCCCTCAGTACGTACACCTCGACGATGGTTCTGCCTGGATGAGTACTGCGCTCCTCTGTGCGGGCGTCGAATCTGTTACACTTCCGACAAGACTCCATGCCGAAGTAGGGAAAAGAGGCTCGTTGGGTCTACTCGAGGACACTTTGAATACCAATGGGGTTCAAAATGTGTTTGAGCTTCATGCAAGCGTCACGAGTTCAAATGTTGGTGCAAGCCATTCTTCCAACGGAGTTGCAAGGGTGCAAGGGAACGGGCATGAAGAAAATCAAAGTGCCAATGTGCCAGAGCCGTCAGATTTCGACTTGGACTACAGCCCGAGTCTCAGCAACCCGTCAGCCAGGAGGTCTAATCACGTTTTTGCCCAGGTGGAATGTGAGCGTGACCACCTCGAGTCAGGCACTCGACCGTTGACCCTTAACCCGGAGGAGCGGCTTCGAAGAAGACTGAACGAGGAGAGCGTGGTAGAGCTGTGAGTCGATCCCCTCGCTTGTTTTCCCCCGCCGCGCAAAGCGCATACTATCCCACAAAGAAGAGAAATCGACAACAAAAGACTGACACACGCTCAGATTTCAGACTAGCCTCCAATTTCCTCTGCTTGACACATTTCCAGACACACTCTTCGAGACCAGTCGACGGCCCAGCGGGTTAGACGTTTCGGCAGCCTTGGGATGCAATTCCAGAATGAAGAGCAGGATTCTTGACCTGAGGGACCTGACTGCCCGCCTAATGCCACGGGAAGAACGGGAGGCACACTACAACGACTTGACACAAATGGCCCAGAACTACGGCATTGGGTGGGAGTCAGGATCAGATTCTGGGATCGACGATGAGTGAAGCCCTGCTGTGACACAAGAGCTCCGGGAATACGAGTGACCCATAAGTCAAAAAGATGCATGGAATAGCCCAGTCTGGGACATTGTTGCCGAAGTCGAATGTGGTCGAAGTTCCGTTCTCGAAACAGCAAAGTTTGTTTATCAATATAAGCCAATGATACACATCGGGTTTGTGGGCCACCAGGCGCATGATGTGATTCCTCCCTCCAACCATACCCAGTATCTAGGGCCTGTGGCCAGCTATACTAGGACATGCCAACCTGAAGGCCGGTCCGGATTTGTGTGGAACTTTTTGCAGGAAAGCTACGGCGAGGTTGAGCAAAGCTCATAGCGAGACAAAAGCACGTCAATTCCGTCATACCATGTCGAGCTGACGGAAAAGATCTGCTAGTTCCAACGCCTATCGTCTAGCTTCTGCCTATCGGTGCCCAACAAGGTTCCGAGCGGAAGCCAATCGATAGATATACAGAGTAGTACGAGGAGAGCCCGGCTCAACGCCCGGCTGGTGCTATGGGAACAAGAGAGACAGTGACAAAGTACGAGGTACCTCTTTGCTGAAAGGGTCTGAATGAGCATGCGAGGGAGATCCAAAAGGAACGATACGGTTGGCACTGAGGCAGGTACATGGAGTCAGCGGGAGGAAAAAGTCTTGCAGAGCTTTTCCTACTGGGCCGAGACCGTCAGAAATTCCCCGAGGACGCTCTTGCGTGCTGAAGGGAACGTGGAAAAACAGGGATGGATCCTTCACTATTTGAAAGGCTTGACCGAAAGGTTAACCAATAATCGACTGGTTCCTGGATCCACTAGCTGCTAAAGTGAGACATTACAGTCTTGGCACCCCACAGAGTCTTTTTCCAACTCCCTAGCAATTGCCCAACCTCCTTCTCCAAGCTCCTCTAAACGACCATCAACCTTTTCTGCTCAGTTGCCGAAGCCTACCATTAGTGGCTTCGGTTGGCGTCGACCATGTTCGGTGGGATCCGGCAGTCTCAAGAATACCGTGGCTACCACGGTCATGCGATCACGCTACGAGACATCGAAGGCAAACAAGAGCTCTTTGTGGGGGCGCAGTGACAGGGATCACTATGTTTGGTTGACAATTTCTGACCTCATTGGAGTACCTACTAACGGATGAGGTAGCCACTCGGTCCTAGCAACGCTTCCACGCTTCCACTCCTGCCTGGACCTCCTCAGCTCTCTGGCACCCATCCCCATCCAGTTTCTTGCTCAACCCTGGTACTTGCTCTTGAGCTACCTACAGCAGCATTATGGTCACACAGCCGAGAGACTATGACCATTGTCCAACTGAGATGCTTGCATGAGGCTGGAGGCATTACAACCAGCTACGTGATACTACATTCACCATGGTCAACAGGAAGCCTGGCCTTCTTTGGCGCATGCAAGTGCATGATAACTACCGACTGCTCGTACGGACTCTCCCGCCTGAAGAGGTTGGTTACTCGCGGGCAAGCCACGAGACATTCTCCCCATTTTTCTTCTTACGTACTTTAATTGGTCAATGACGGAGAATACACTAACCAGTGTGCTAGAGTACCAACTCGTATTGGAGGATGCTATTCCCAGGCTGAACCGGTTGGCATGGCCTTTTGGAACCCCACTCTGGTACACTCTACCGGGCTGGGAAAACTCGGTTGATACCCTATGGTCTCCACAGTGTTCCTCGTCTAGGTATGTCGGTATCCACCCTCCACTACAACCATGACATGATTCTGAGAGGAACAGGCTTGGTGTCATGGGACGATACTGCAAGTTCGCTATCCTCGCCACATCCCCAGCACTTTTCGATTCATTCCTCGCCTCTCCATAGGTACCATGCTCCATGCTCGCATGACAGAATCCACAGTCAAAGAAGCTTGAGGGAGGTGCCTTCTCGGCTGGGGATTGACACTACAAAATCGGCCACCTCCCCATCCTCATCTGTCTCTCTTTTTCCTTCCTCCATCATATTCCCGTCTCCGACCGGCTATCCCTCGCTTTGTACCTCGTACACGGAGCTCCTTCGCTAAGGCTCTGGACATTGGCATTTGCTCTCGCAACCTTTCCAATCTCTATATCATAATCTACCCCACATATCACATATTCGTCCAACATGCAGTCGTCTCTCATTCTGTTGGCTGTCGCCAGCCTGGCAAATGCCGGAAACGTTTATAGAAGAGAGAGCTCAACTTGGGCTGACTGGTCTTCGACTACCACCACGACCTCGACCACCACGACCACGACTCCCTCGTCAACTGTCGCCCCTACCACGTGGAATGACTGGACCAGCACAACGACGTCAACGACGACAACGACTACTCCTTCGTCAACTGTCGCCCCCACCTCGTGGAATGACTGGACCAGCACCACCACGACTACAACTCCCTCGTCGACTGTCGCCCCTACCACGTGGAACGACTGGACCAGCACCACCACGACTACGACGACAAAGACTGTCGCCCCTACTACGTGGAATGACTGGACCAGCACCACCACGACTACGACGAAGTCCGTCGCACCCACCACGTGGAATGACTGGACCAGCACCACGACCACAAAGTCCGTCGCTCCCACTACGTGGAATGACTGGACGAGCACAACGACGACAAAGTCCGTCGCACCCACCACGTGGAATGACTGGACCAGCACCACGACCACAAAGTCCGTCGCTCCCACTACGTGGAATGACTGGACCAGCACCACGACCACAAAGTCTGTCGCACCCACCTCCCACTGGAATGACTGGACTAGCGCAACGACGACTACCCCTGTTCCCGTCCAGCCTACGACCTCTCATTGGCAAGATTGGACTAGCACAACGACGACTACTCCGGTTCCCGTCCAGCCTACGACCTCTCATTGGCAAGATTGGACTAGCACAACGACGACTACTCCGGTTCCCGCCCAGCCTACGACCTCTCATTGGCAAGATTGGACTAGCACAACGACGACTACTCCGGTTCCCGTTCAGCCCACGACCTCTCAGTGGCAAGATTGGACTCCTGCACCTGCCCCGGCCCCTGTCGAGAGTACTCCATCGCCCGTTACCAGCTGGGCTGAGTGGTCAACTCCTTCGGCGCCTGAGTTTAGCACCTGGGCCACTATCGCTGTGAGCAGCAGCACATATGCTCCGCCTCCTGCGCCAGTCGTCAGCAGCAGCGTCTGGACAAGCGTCGCTCCGGTCGCTAGCACTACTGCCCCTGCTCCGGTAGCGACGTACACCGGCGCTGCTAGCAGCAACAACAAGCCTGCCGTGGCGCTCCTTGCCGGTATTGTTGGCTTGGTCGCCCTGGCATAAGTGCGAATGACCCAAACTGGCTCTCCAGATACTGGGGAGTTCAGAGAAAGGTTTAAAAAACAGAAAACAAAAAGCACATTCTTCAATTCACCAATCACGTCTTTCCGTCGATCCCTCTCAGGCCGACATGCTGTATATAGCATGTCATCAGTGGAAGGAAATAACGACAAATGACGTCGGTCCTTTATTGTTTCAGGCACTCGAACAAAGAGTCACACTTTTGTTAATTCCCGGCTCATCCCTGGAACCAGACCACGGGCATGAGCGTACGATCCTTAAACGACTGCAAGAGATACGAGACACACTCCTTACGACATAAAAAGAAAGAGAAGAGAAAATCCACGCTCCTTAACGACCAATGTCAAAATCATGCATAGTTTGCACAGCATCTGTTTTTTGGAAGGTGCCTGTTGCTTTGAAACTAATATCTCCCACCGCATGGGGAGGGAAGGAAGGGGGAGGGGAATGGAACTGGGTTGGATTATATGGGAAGATGGGATGGTGATGCATCCTCAAGAGGAGAAATTGTAGCCACCTACATGACTGGGCTCATTGAGTTTAGTTTCTGCATATAGTTCCATCCGCCTGCGGTATAACTCCCGTCGGAGAGAATTGGTAATCAATATATATATCGCCCTTGTATAGATATCTTCGTGAAGCGGAAAGGGGAACGACAGTAGCTTGTCGTTACCATTCCATTTCTTTGATCCTCGAAATCCAATGGAAACTGTTCTGCCTTGTCTCTGTTCATCACTATTTTCTTATCTTGTTTGGCGGAAAACCCTAGGGGATGTGAAGGTGGTCAACAAACTCGACGTTGATTGGTCTACGCGCAGAGAGCGAGGAGAATAGAGGCGCTGTCGGCGATGAAGAAAGGAGCTCTCAATGCACGCGGGCACAACACCTAAGCTAGAGATCAGCGTTGGATTTAAGCACACCGATTGAAGTAGCTATACCGAGCGTGGGCTGTCTATGACGTAATGGGAATGATGGATGTCACCGACGTACTCCAACATGACACCAGTACGAGGTAGTTGTTCCTACTCGGTGACTCGGTGCCCGTCGCGCGGGTTGCCAGCCCAGCGTGCCCCGTTGATAATCTCGACATGTCTTGATTGCTGTCGACACCTCCTGCGAGCCTTTTTTTTGCCTCTATCATCGATGAAGTATGACGTTATGATAATGAGTAGGTGTATCTTATCGCTGGGCTTTGATTGCCTTGAGTCGCTTCATTGCGAGGCCAAAGAAGGTATCTCCTGGGACATGGGGTCAATAATCCGAAGCCTGTAATAACAGGTGGAAAGCCTGTTCTGACAGGCGGAATTCCCGTCATGAAGGTGAAAATGTGAAGAAAGTTGAAATTTATAGGTGAGGTGAAAGTGAGAAAGTGAGGTAAAAGTGGCAGACAGAAGGGAGGGGGGAAGAGGGAGTATTCGATGCGCAAGGCTGGACTCAGTACCAACTAATAATCAGGACTTGTTGAGGTAGGTTTTGGCGTCTTGACTGGTCATTTGCTGCCCTCCTCGTCCAACACTTGACATTGTAAGTTAAGTACGAAGAGGGACAAGAGCTCCCCAGAGTGCACCTTATTTACTATTATCCCCTCGTTTTGATTTGGTTGGACCCCTATCTTAACGTACAAAATTCTCTGAATGGTCTCCATCGCCACCTTGGTCACGTTTGATCCTGGAGTGCCTCTGCGATATTGTCGCGTGCCCGTTCCCTTTGTGCTGGAGAGTTCTGGCACGACATTGAAAAGAAAAGAGTCCGTTGGGGACAACACATGAACAGGACGTGATGGAGGTGGGGGTGGACGACTCGAAGTCCTGAGTGTTCGTTCCTGCTCCATTTGGCGCTCAATTTGTTCCACTTCCGCCCCGATCTGCTCCTCTTCAGAGGGCCCCTTGAGGGGCTTGGTGCTTCTCGGCAGGCAGCCTGGTCATCGCGGCAGTCTCACCAAGCCTCTCGAAGTTGCTCATGGGGGTCACCGAGGCAGTGGGAGAGGGAAATGTGCATTCGACCCACAAGGCTGTTCTCGGTGCTTGTAGACTAAGGTGTTAGCAGTCCATGGCTGCACGGTACTCTCTGATTGCCTCGTCAAAGGGAACATCTCCAAAATCTTCCATATGTCCATCATCCGGATGCAGTGGCACTGGCCCCGGCCATACCGAACCCCCATCGCGTGGTCCTACCTGATAAAACCGCCTGCACTCCTTTTCATCAGTCTTGTTGCAGCCAAACAACCGCATCTGGATCACTGAGGGCACCAGGCCATTCGGATCTTTACGTGTGTTGACCGCCCCACGGTCAATGAGCGCGCGCATCAACATGCGACAGCTGTAGGTGTGGGATTTGTCTGGGTACTTCTCTGTATTGGCAAGTTTCCACAAAAGCTCCAAAGGCGTGCCTTGTGGACCAAGTTGATTGATATTCACACCTCTTCCCACAAGGAGGTCAATTATTTGCACGGTAATGTTCATTCCATGAGTAAGCGGTCTTGCGATATAGTGCAGTACACCTCCCAAAGGGCCGCAAGTGCCATCGACTTGGACCCCCCTGTCAATCAGCATGACGAGTGTCTCTTGTGCGTCTCGTACGTAGTTTTTCCTGGTCCCAGGGTAAACGCTAGCCGCATGAGCGAAAGCCAGTAATGGCCAGCACACGTTGCCTTCCGGGTAGTCAGATATCCAGGCCAGATAGAGTCCTACCTCGAACTGGTCATGTTTCAGCGAAGTAATGTCTCCTGGATGATATTTTAACAATAATCTCAAGAGCCGGGGTAAGCAATAACAGATCGCTGCCGTAATTTCAATATCTTCCACGATCAGACACTGTTCAAGTAAGAAATAGACACTGTCGGGGATATCGTGAACTGCCAGCGCCAATACAAGGGAGAACTGAGACTTGACGGCGGCCTTCTTGAGGATTCTGAGAGCCTTCCCAGAAGCATGTGCCTTGCTTGGATATATCATCTCGAGGAATCTGTCCACAATGTCCTTGGAGTATTTTGTCACTTGTCTCTCTTGTAGCTCTCGCACAACGTCTTCCACAAAACGACACATGTCATGAACCGCAGCAAGATGAACAAGTTCGACCTTGAACTTGTCCGCTTCCGAAAGAAGCCGGAGCCCTCCGCAACGCTGACACGCGTTACAGGGGTCCAGATGTAAGTCTAGAAAGAAAGAACCGGCGAGCGTCTCAATTAATGGATATGACGAGGTCGCCGACGTCTTTTCGTAGCGACTAGCATGGTCGAGTACGTTGCGGCTGGTATGGCCTAGTAATAGAGCTTGCATCGCCAGATCGTTCATTGGCTGTTCGTTGGTAGAGCTTGGCTGGTCAAGCTCGTCGCCGGCACCTTTTGGAGAAAGATCCCACTCAAATGTAGGATCTACTGGCTGTAGATAGGCCATCTTCGATTCCCCATCCACGACCGTCCGCGCACAGATTTCGATCCATGTTTTATCTCCCAAAGCTGAGTGGTAAATATCACCCAGGATCTCCTTCCAGCCACCTCGATCCAGGTACGTTCTCACCGTCCGATGAATCAAGCGTGGCACTCTGCTAAGCCACCAAGTCGACTCAACGCGTACTCGTGCCTTGAGAATTTCCACTGTGCCGCCCGTTACAACCAACAAACGTTTCGAGAATTCAATCTCGTCACCTTGCGCAGCTAAGAGTATGACACTGTCGGGACGCAGTGATGAGGATGGCGGAAGATAAGAGATGGCGATCTGTAGCATTCTTGACGAGACAATGTCGAGTCCGTAGCAAATCAGCAGTAAAAGGAGGCCTGCCAGCTTTCTCTCATTTGAAGGACAGCGCTGGAATATGCGCGAGTAGATTTGTTGTAGCTCTGGGGGCATTTCTTCCAATCTTTGCATCAACGCGGCAGATTCCAACTTCTCGCCACGGGTCAGTCCTTTGATCAACTCAAATATCGCGAATCTTGCCCACAGGAAGACGCCCTGTGACCTTTGTGCAACGGTATCTGCTAGGGTAAGTAAAATAGACGGGGAATATCGCTGTTCAGAAAAGAATTGTTCGAGGACATGTAGGCCAAACATTTTGATAGGCCTGAAATTGAGATCTTCCATCTTGAACGAAGGTAGCCCAGCAAAGGCATCTGGAAAGGGAGGGTCAGGTCGGCTAGCAAGACAAATTTTGATCTTGTCGCCCTGCAGGGCTTTGACGAAGTTGCAGAGTTCGCTCTGTTCACCCTCGTACTCATCCAGACCGTCCAGCAGAATTATCAAATGTGAACAGCTCCGAATTCCTTCAAGGAGTGCTGTCCTCAAGACATCAATAGGTAAGGGCTTCGCAACAGAATGATCAATTTGTTGCTGAGCATTGCTAGTGACGATTCTCGCAAGATCTGGAACGGCTCGGGAGACATTGGGGAGGTCCTCGCATAATTGACGCAGCAGAGACCGAAGGAAACCCTCCATATTGTTGCCAATCGCACTTCCAGCTCGAAAATCGAAAAAGAAGTGAATGATCTTCCAGGGCTTTTCATGAGAGTTGTTCAATATCTTGCGGGTATTCCCGGCTTTGCGAATGTAGTTCAGGAGTGTGCTCTTCCCGGAAGCCGGCTTTCCATATATCCAGAAGATAGAGCTATCGTTCTCAAGCCAAGTTTTGAAAGGTGTATCCCAGATCCAGGTGAATGTTTTCTCCGGCGTGTCGAGGTCACTCAGTTGTTGTTCGCGAATGCACCTGTCCGTGAAATCGAGAGCTTCCATCAGCGCTATGGGAGATGTCAGTGTAATCAGGACTCGAGGGGCCGGCATTACTGCGACAGTCTAGTTAGAACACACCTGCACGTTCAGCTTGCTGGGTCTGTTCCCTCAGTCTCTGCGCGCTGGTGGTTCTTTCAATCTCGTGCAGATATTCTGTTAATCTCGATCGAAAATCCACATAACCTTGCGACTGCGCAGACTGGAATCGTACCATTCCCATGTGGTTTTCATTGATAAACATGCTGGTTTCAATGTCTCTGCGGTTGAACGAGGAGGATGAATCTTCTACCACCTAAACCGATGTGTCAGCCTAGACTGAGGATGTCTTTCTTGCGGCCCTACCTTTCCAATGGGAAAGAATTTCAGACCAGTCACAGCCTTCCCTTCTTGAAAACTACATATTTGAAGTTTATCACGAGGTGGAATATCTTCGTTGAGTAAGTCGTTAAAGTCGCGCTCAACAGCGCTGAGCTTCTCCCCGTTGCGCTGCAGCTCTCTCATGATCTGCTTGTTAACTCGGAGGCCACAGATATCGAGGATCTTGCCCAAGGACTCGCCGTAAGTAGCCGCGTCTGAACCATTATGGGGTGTCCCAAAGAAGAAAATGGCGGCACAGGAGCAGCTGATATCCAGGACCGCAGGCTGGTGTTTGAATTTCCTGGATTCAATGATGGCGTCCTCAACCAGGATGCCTCCGAGACTGTGAGCCACGAATATGATCGGCCGTCCTTGACAACCACTTCTCGTAGTCCTGATGCGCTGGAGGAGATTTTGGGCATGTTGAGAAATGGTCATCTGATTGCCCCCAGCCAGAAATCGTGTCGGGTGTGAGTCGTAGCCGCAAGTGAGGACTCGTACATTGTCAAAATCATTCGGGATCAGATCGAGGGGCCAGTAGCACCCTCGACCCTTTGGTGCAGCCGCCTGCGAAGTGTTGTCACTTGTCTGCTGTGGCGCTTCATGTTTCCGGCCAAGTATCCTCGAGAGCACACGTCTTCTTGACCCTGTATCAGCCCGCAGGTATTGTAACGGTGCTGCCTTTGGATGACACCACGTCTTGAAGGGATGTCCCATTAGGCCATGGACAAAATAGATATCCGCGACGATCTGCGCAGGATCGCTTGGGCACCATAGCTCCGTAATGCCATCGTCCAAGATCTGAGGAAGTGGATGCTGGGCCGGTGGGATGGTCTCAGGCGTAGGCAATGCATGTGCTGCTTCGGTGGTCTCTGAAGTGTTTTGAAGTTGCAGGCGGTCGGGATGGACTCGCGACTGTCTTCTGCTCTCGTCAGAGGCCATTGCTTAGGGCCGCGAGCCACACAGGTGTGGACAAGCAGGAGCCGTCTCGGTTGAAGAGAGGGAGCTAAACAGGCAGCGGCAAGAGTGCTCAACTCTCTCACTGAGGACAAGGATGAGGCTGCGAGCCATGATCTGGCCGTCATGTAGTCGACGGTACAAGGTAGGCTGAACATCTGCAGCCACCGCAGGCGCGTAGGCGACCATCATTGGTTTGATGAAGGTCCCGGGATGTTGGACTCGTTAAGTGGTTAAGTGGTCAGTGTGGCTTGGGGACGACATGGGTTGCCAGAAATGCCCAACTAACGCAGGCGAGGCACCCTTCACCTGCACAGCTGCAAAGCTCATCCAGTGGTGGCTTCCATCTCCAATCAATACAATAACTTACAAAAAAAAAAGCTCTTATTCTGCGTACGCCCGATACACAACCAACCTATCGTCCGCGACCATGTCAACGTCCACGCCGTGGCCCACGAAAAAGATGCTTCCCCCTTTCAACTCATATTCCCGTCCACCGCCATTCATTTTCCCACCCCCGTCTGTGACTACCATGATACTTGGCCCCGCGATACCTTTGACCACTTCCTTCTCGCCCCCTGACAGCTCCGTGACAAGCATATTGAACTCGCTCATCGGCGGCTTGAACTCGTCCGTCTTGCCGTTCTGACTCTTGTCGCTGGCTTGTCGCTTGAGGACGGGCTCTGATGGGTCGTGTTGTTTGAATGTCAGTGACCTGGCGAACAGATCGACTGAATCGCGATCCGCCCTTGGACAGAATCCCGTATTGATGACATTGTTCGACCTCGCCATGCACTCGACAATGTCACCCGAGAGGTAAGCGTGGATGCCATCCGCAGGGATGTACAGTGCCGAGCCCACATCCAGCACCAAGAAATTCATACAGACCAACGCCACTAGACTCCCGTTGTCCTGCCTACCATATTGTTCCTGCAACCTTTGGGCCAAATCGAGCACATACCCCTGGTTTCCCAATTGGTCCGCCCGCGTCGCCAACAGGCCCTTCATCGTCTTTGCGACGACATCTTCCTCCGCCTTCAGCATGTTTGTACAAATCTGCCGCAGAGTCTCGTCATCGCTCAAAGTCAAGCCCTCGGTAGTGGTGGGCAGGAATGGTTTGAGAGGTTCCAACTTCATCAACTCCTGGATGTCTACGAGGGGCTTGAACCCGACAAAAGCCTCGAATCTGGACAGAGCGACGGCGATCTCGGGCTTGTGGTTGGGATCTGGGAACTGGTCCGGGCTGTCCTTGTGCAGCTTCTCCGACAGTTTCTTGTCCGGGTGAATCTGCAGCGGGAGCGCCTTTGCAATGGACAAGATCTTGGGGAGGAAAGGCAGGTCGGCCCCGAATTTTTCGTACACTTTTTTGCCTACCAGCTCCTCCTTGTGCTGTTTCAGGATCTCCTGCAAATCCTGGCCTGTCTCGAGCGAGAAGGACGGCAGTTCCGGGTATGTTCCCATCCACATCTCGGCGTACTCCTTGGAGTCGTCGAGCTGAAAGTCGGGATTCGTCTTGGAGCAGAGCCGGGCGGCCAGTGACTCGCGACCCTTTCTGCCCCAGGGGTAGTTGTTGCAATTGCATTTCAGCTGGATCACCGATTCGACCATGGCTGTGGACTATAAAGGAAGGAAGAAAATACTGAGAATGGAGTCGAAGGCCTGCTATATCTGAGTCAAGAAGGAAATGGCATCTCACTGTTCGAATACGTATCCACCTAGAACTTCTTCTTCACTTGTACTCGGTCGCCATCTTTCCATTGTCGTTATCATGATGTAAATTCGCCTATGATGTCAGTTCTCAGCCATTGCTCAACCGCAACACGGAATTTCAGTCCGTAGGCAACATGGGACCGTAGGGCTTCGCGACGAATGGACTCGTCGAGGTACATTATTTGATTCTGCGGTGAGGTCTCTGGCAGTTCTCAGAGTGTAGCGTTCGCTGCGTCAAGAACTTGACCATTTTATAGTAAGGCTCAGTTGACGCAGAGAAATCAGAGACAGAGTCGGACCAAAATTGTTCGTCTGACAAGGTACAAAAGGTGCAAAGAAGTGGGAAAGCCACCAGAACATAAATTGTCAGACAGAATAAAATCCACGGGTATCAGTCCGCCCATAAAAAAACCCATAACTACCTAGATACCTAATATCACATCTAACCCGGTGAAAAAGTCCTTTTCCATTCAATCATCATATCCTTTTCCAAGTCGTATCCATAATACAAACCAATCAGCAACACACCGGATGAAGACATCACAAAACCCCACCAGAATAACCAAAATAAAACGACCAACGCAGAACATACATTTGCCGTTCTTCTCCTCAAAAATCGCGGTAATACCTCGTGTCCAGGCTAGCAGACGGATCCAGTGTACCCAAGTTCTCATCGCCCAACCTGGTGCCAAAGGCTAACCCACCCACAGAGTCTTCCAAGTCCAGGTCTAGATTGGCACCCGAGAAGTCCTGGAATGGGATATTAAGAGCCTCAAAGTTGATTGCCGATTCCGGTACTGGACTCGCTTCTTTCGGGAGTTCCGGTCCTTTTCGCTTACCCCTATTTTTGCCCACTTTTGATGTTGGTTTAGCTTTGGGCCGTGTCCCAGATGTAGACGTCGAAGAGGACGCTGATGCCGATGACGAGGCGTGACCAAGACTACCATAGCCCGAATCGACCGAGGAGGTTGTGGAGTGCTTCGGCTTCAGCTCAGAAGCTCCTGTCAATGTTCCCTCAGTGGAATCATTCAAGCTGGAAAGCTTGACCGGATTGAATTCTGTGACTGACGGAGCTACTGCTGTTCCCTGCATGTTGTTGAGCTCCTTAAAGGCTGAGGCGAAATCAAAGTCGAAGTCAGGTGACACTGTGTCCGTCGATATAGCCAGACCGAGCTCGTCTCCATGGCTCCAGCTGTTGCATTCGTCGTCATACCGGTCATTCTCTGGATCAACAGCCAAAGGAATGGGGAAGGTCACTCCAGCGGGCGACTCTGCCACGGTCAGAACCTCCTGAGCAGGTTCTGGGGTATTGAGCTTGGGTGCAGTCCTAGCCGGGAAAGGGCGACTGAAGCTTTGGCGATGACCTGGTAGAAGCAAGTGTGACTCAACCCCTGTCCTGCTTGCGGAACCAGGCCCATGGATGGGTGAAGGAGGAATGGAAGACACCGGTGTCAGGGAGATTGAGCTACGTCGAGCTGAACCCGGCGGTTGGGCCGAACAGGGCGACACTTCAACAGACGGATTCCCTAAAGAAGGACTGTTGACAGGCCTCAACCTCTGGAGTACTTCGGTCATGGAGGCTCTCAGCTGCTCACGGATGAGTTGTCGCGCCTCCGCTGACTGAAGCCACCCCTGACCAGGGACATTTGTGAGCTGATCCAGGCGAGATTCAAAGACTTCCCCTAGAACATCCATTGTGTCCTGGGTTTCCGCCGGCCCTGGACTTTGTGCCGAAGATTCACCCGTGTTGTCGGCGTATGGGCTTGTTGGCTGTGGTAGTCCCGGAAACAGGATGCCGTAGATTGTGTACCAAACCTTCTCAGGAGTGCTGGCCGGTCGTTTACGCCGAATCTCGTTGTACTGTGCCTCGTCAAACTTCTCTGGGAACGGGCACTCGACAAGTGCACAGGGTGCTGTCCCTCGGATATGTTGGTCTAGTTGGTCCTTGCGGTCAAACTTCGTATAGCACCGCATGCAGTGGATGCGGCGCCAATGGACCCGATAGAGATGCTGCTTGAGTCGCGAGATGTCAGGCCAGTATCCACTTGAGCAGCCTCGATAATGCTTCTCGTGCGAATTCTGTTCCGAATACCTCGATTTGTCAAATCTAGAGAAAGGACAGGCGAATAGTTTCTCTGGCATCGAATCGGGGTCTTGTTTGATCTTCTTCGGCGTTCCTCCTGCAGTATCCTCGTCGTCTTCATCGGGGTCCTGTCCGCCGCTGCTTGGCGTACGTTTTGGCGAGGACTTATGATTCGAGCCAGTGGAATTGGACGGTGAAACCATCACGGATCCGGTGCCCGCTTTGCGTTTGGTGGCATGCGTTCTTATATTTTTGTTCTGGGAGTAATCATCAGAACAAAGATGAGCTGCAAGAAATGGCAGGGTAGATCTACGAAACGAGTTTAGGTGAGGGAGAATACATACCTGTGACAGATCTTGGAACTGTGCACCGAGTCCGGCGGACAGTTCCGACATTTGTCTTGCAATTGCTGATTGCATATTGAGAGTGAACATCTGCTGTTTCACGTGAAGAGCGGCCTCCTGTTCTCTGAGCAAGGCCTGCTGCTCTCGCACAGCGGCCTCTCGTTCTCGCAAGGTAAGCTCCTTTTCCCGGAATGCCATATCTTGTTCACGTCGACGGAAATCAAGCTCTTGCGCATCCATAGATCTCTGGGATTGGTGCATGCTCCGTTGTTGAGCTTCATGTGATATCTTCTGTTCTAGAATATCGTTGTATGCCCATGGACTGTCTGCCGAAATCGTTGCCTGGGTGGGCGATTCGGTCCACCGGTTGTGGTGGGAAGGGAAATCCGACAGATTCAACCCCCACATGGCTGTGGCGTATTGCTGTACTTCTGAGCGAGACTGTTCGCTACTCACGTTGGCGACGTCCACTTTGTGAGGGGCCGTTGGACGAGAAACACTCCGCACCCTTTCCGTAAGGTTATGGCGACAGCTCCAGCCGGCCTGATCACATGAGGAACACAGAATGCGGTCGCCATTGTCGCAAATCGAGCAGTGGTAGTAGATCTGGTGCAGACGAATGGGGCTCTGACATGAGTCGCACCGCATGGACCTTGGAGTCGTAGGAGCAACGTTCGCTCTTGCGTCGTCGTTCTCGGTAGGTGATAGCTTGTCCTTTTCTTTCAATGCGTGAGCGTCTTCTAACAGGACAACAGGTTCGTTCTTCTGGGTCCTCGTCGAGTCTTGAAACGGCGTATATTGCGGCAATTCGGCCGGAAGCTCAGCAATTTCGGCGGATGGAGGGGGTGAAGGAGAAGGATTGAGATAGTCTCGGAACTCCTGTTTGCTGTCGAAGTCGTCCAGTGAGGGCGGATCCGCTCTATCTCTCCGAACATGTCGACTGAGTTTGTTCAACGGAGTCTTCAGGCTGAAACTCTTGACTACTTGTGAGGCTATGCTCCTCGTGCTCTTCGTGCGGAGTGGGATCGAGTCTCCTCTGGTCGTCGCCCACCTCCGGGACGCAGCAACTTCAGCAGCCAGTGCCGCGCGGCGCAATTGGTCCTCCTCTTTTTGTGCCTTGCGCAGTTCTTTCTCCTCCTTTTTCATATGCTTCCTCAAACGCTTCTGGTATTTGCGTTGCTGACTGAGAGTTTCTACCCTTAGCGGGGGTCGAGGTGGGCACGGATCTTGAAGCTCGGAATCGATGTCCGGCGTCCATGATGGCGCTGACGGCGGGGCACACGGAGGGCTGATTGCAGAGATAGGTGACCCTCTGTATAAACTTAATGAAGCAGCTTCTGTCTCCCGTTGTATGGTTGACAGGGAGTTGAGGCTGTTTGACCGATTTAGCGGACAGGGCAAAGGATCTGAGGCGGGGATATCGTGGAAATGGCCCGGGCGATAAGGATAAGGAAGGGTTCTCGTTTTGCGTAACACTGCCCGATGCAAAGATCCCAGTGCATCTGGAGGAGTCCACGATTGTTTGGACCGTAGAGCTTTCTGTGTCTGGTCGGCGATCAGGAGTTCTTTGATATCATTGGTATGCTCCTCGTGGGTGCTGATCCGCGCCCGAATATCAGGCTGATCCCGAGTGCGGAGAGCCAAATCAGCCATGTTTTGTGAGGAAACGGGATTGTTCTGGTACGAAAAGAGACAGGTCGTGGCGAGACTTGGTCTCAGAGGTGGCAAGACGATGGCAAACACATTCGGGAGAAGGAGTCGATCATGACTGAGGCAGCAGAGCTGCTGTCGAGGAGACAAGAGGATATTATGATGGAGCTTTGTGAGAAAGACTCACTTTTGTTCAATGAATGGCATGGGGCAGCCCAGCAGACTGCCTGCCCGCAACTGCCTGCAGCCGAGTGCTCCCCCCCGGTCAAAGGGCAAAGGGCTGCTGTTCGTTAGGCGGGCGTGCCCAATGGGCATTCCCAGTAGGACAGTGTGGCCCATTAATCCCGCTGCCTGTGCGATTGGCCTTTCCCCATCCCGAACGGGGCGCCTGAGGCTCCCAAGCCACGATCAAGCCACAGAAACACCACGCACCAGCCATAGTGCAGGGTCGAGTCTGCCTTGCCCAGAAGGGCCCTAACCCAGGCAATGCTAGCGGATGAGGGAGGAACCTCGATGTGTTTTCCGTATGACAAGTGAGGGAGACAAGGGAGAGCACATCAGCACAGTCGTCGCCGCCGTCAGACAATTCTGATTTTCCTTCCCTGGATCGCCCGCCACGGCTTTCCATGACGTGCTTTTCGTCAGGGATTCTCTAATATCTCTCAAACAATTGTTCGCGACCGAGCAGCTACCACTGTGACATCTTTTCCCCAAGTTTTCCGTCTTCCAACTTCACCATGGAAGCCGCCGCCAGAAGATTCTTCACCTCACCGTACTTTGCGGTGGTTGGCGCAAGTCAAGACAAGAGCAAGTTTGGGTACAGGATATTGGCGTGGTACCATGTCTACTCGCTGCCGGTGACACCAATCAATCCGACTCGGCCATCGATATCCCTGCCATCCAAGACATACCCCACCGTGCCGACGGTCACGGCTCTTCCTCACCCGTCCCAGACGGCACTGTCATTTCTCACGCCGCCTGCAGTCACGAGGAAAGTCCTGGAGGAGGCTAAGGCGGCCGGAGTGAAAGCTGTGTGGCTACAGCCGGGGAGCTTCGAGGACCAGGACCTAGAGTACGCCAAGGAGAACTTTGAGTCGGCCGTGGGAGGGTTTGAGGACGGCACGGTGGGCGGAGAGGGCTGGTGTGTGTTAGTCGACGGCGAGAACATGCTGAGAGCAGTAGGCAGGAAGTTTGAGAGGCAGAAGCTGTAGGCGAGGAGTACAGTTGGTATTGGGCCATCTGCTATATTACGACCAAGAGATGTCAGACGGGTGCAAATTCCCACAATAACAGCAACACCATATTGTCCTTGTCTTGAGACATGCTGTTGTTGCGCCTCCGCCCTCATCTTGAGCTATATCGTCCGCGTCACACTCTTCCGCCGATGTCCAAAGTCAAAGTTTGCTAGGGCATCTCCTTCCTCAACCGTCGCTACTCCTCCTTCAACCCGGGCATTTCGCAACTCTTCCTCGGTGATTGTCTTGATCGGTCCTTGAAACCAGTGCATAGCACCCCATACGGGGAAGAACCATCCCACCAAGCTAATGACTGTGATAATACCAATGCAAATAGGCGCATAGTTCAGAGTTTCCGCGTCCACCGGGTACAACTGTGGCAGGAGAAGAACTGCAAAAAGGAACAAGATGTATACCGTGGCTATAGTGGCCAGTGGTGCAGAGAACCTTCCCAAGTTCCACTTCGCCGGCACAAACGACTTGCGTCCCACTGTCTGTCTCGCGATTATAGGGATCAGATACGAGAAGTTGGTGGCGATCGTGGCGGTAGCCGTGATTGCTGAGAATGCGACTGTGGAACCAATGACGGCTGTGGTGATGGCAACAGACATGCAGAACACGAGCAGTGCGGCATTTACCGCCATCTTGCGCTTGGAGAGCTTCCTGAAGAAGAAGCTGAAGGGGAGCACCCCGTCGCGGGAGATGGCATAAGTAACTCGCTGGGCTGACATGAAGCAACTCGCTGTCGCGCACGTGCTGTCGACCCAGAGCAGCGAGAGGATGGCGACCGCACCGTTCTCTCCAATAAGCTGAACGAGATACTCCGCCCAGTTATTTGCATAAGTTGCTGAGATGATACCTTCAAAATCTTGCATGCAGAAAAGAATGATGATGAGGGTAGGCACCGACAAGATCCAGGCCGAGAAAGTGGACACTGCAAATAGCTATGAGTCCCCATAGTCAACAACCCCAGGAGAAAAAGAAACAGACTTACTGTAGATCCCTTTGGCGACAACGGTTGAGGCTTGCTTGGTTTCTTCAGCCAGATGCGCAGAGGCGTCGTACCCGTAGAAGACCCAAGCTCCGAACAGGACGGAAATGACCCTTGTAAAACGACGTCAGTTATGAGCGAAGGAGCGGCGCATTGAGGTCCAAATGCTGTAACTCACCAACAGTACCCATCTGAGGCCTGCTTCTTGTCTCCCAAATTGATGCCGTTGTAGAACAAATCAAACGCCCCTCGGCTGCTGTTGAAATGCTTCTCGGAAGCCTTGATTGGAAACCAGATCCAGTACATGAAGAAGAGCGAGAAGAAGATTGCGACCGCAAAGCGGAAATAGTACTGGAGCAACTTCGAGTTGTAGATGTTTGGAATCATGGCAAAGATCATGCCAATGCTCGTGAGCAGCCACAAGAACCAGCCCTTGTGGAGAACTTCGGCGTCAGGATATTTTATCATCAAAGCCGAGACCAAGAAGTTGGTAGAGCCTTGCTGGACCCCTGGAACTATGGAAATCCAGCTGAAGAAGCAGGAGGAAGGAGAACAATTAGTCTTGCAATTATCTATGGAAGAGAGTGCAGAAGAGAGAACTATATACTAGTCTGTTGACAAACGCACGCGTCACCACCACTGCCTCTACAAAGTAGTGATTGTGAAGACCTACAGTCTTGGCAAGGTAGTGACACTGAGGTCCTAACTACCTTGGCAAGGTAGTTCAGTGAAGTACCAGCTTCAACACTCCCCCTTCCAGCCGGAGCCTCCGTAGGAGGCGACGGCGCGGAATAAAAAAAAGAAATGAAGCGGGACGAACCCATCAACTCAAAAGTGGGCAAATGCCTAGTTGAGCAACTAAATATTTGAAAGTAATAACCGGGAGAGTTTTTGTGAAAGCATCAGCAAGATTGTCTTTGGATGCGATCTTGAGAACACGAATTTCACCACTTTCAACTTTCTCCCGAATGAAGTGGAACCGAATGTCGATATGTTTTGTCCGATTATGTATGAGAGGGTTTTCGGCGAGGTCGATTGCTGCCTTGTTGTCAATGTACAAAGGAACACTCTCAACAGAGATGCCTGGAATGTTGAGGTCATTGATGATATTGCGTAGCCAAACGGCCTCTTTTGTTGCTTCAGATGCTGCCATGTACTCGGCCTCACAAGTGGATGTAGTAACAGAGCGTTGTCTCTGAGATTTCCATGAGATAGGTGAGCCACCGAGCATGAATACCCAACCTGTGGTCGATCTCCGAGTATCTTCACAGTTCGCATAATCACTGTCAGAGTAACCGACAAGCTCGAAGGATTCTTGTCGAAAATGCAATCCGTGAGGTGCATCTGTACCCTTCAGATATGCGAAAACCCGTACGACAGCGTCCATATGTTGTAGACAAGGGTCTGCACAGAATCGAGCAACGAGAGCAGTATCGTGCGCAATATCAGGTCGAGTTATCATAGCAAGCCAATTGAGAGTGCCCACCATTGCTTGATATTGCTTGAGGAATACTTCATCAGCTTTCTTCGAGATGTATTGAGGGTCACAATCGTCGCCAACAGGCCGAGATTTTCGTAGTCGTAGGTTGGCGTTTCCAGGAGAGGGTGCGATAGGTATATCCTCGAGTCCGTATCTGATCAAAGCCTGTTTGACAAAAGTGGATTGCGATATCGATATCTCTCCAAGACTGAGGTCAACCTGCATACCAAGATACCAAGAACATTGACCTTCATCCGTCATATCGAATTTGGAGATGAGATCATTCTTGAAAGCTTGAATGTTCGAAATCTGACTCCCAAACAAGAGGATATCATCCACCCACAGCACCAAATAGAGCTGAAGGTTCTCTTGAATGAACAGGCACGGATCATAGGGGGAGACACGCCAGCCAAGGGCTAGAAGAGTTACCATGAATGTATCATACCATCCTCTGGATGCCTGTTTCAAACCATATAAAGCCTTCTTCAAAAGAAGTACTTTGCCTTTCTCAACTGGGAAGTGTTGCGGAGCCCGCACATAGACTCGTTCCTTCAAAAGGCTGTTGAGGAAGGCAGTCTTGATGTCAACCTGATGAATGTCCCATCCCAGGTAAGATGCTATCGCAAACAAGATTCGGTATGTCGTGTGTTTCGCAACAGGGGCATAGGTCTGGAAGTAATCAACCCCTTCCACTTGCTGAAAACCTCGAGCTACCACACGTGCTTTCCATCTGACAATCTCACCAGTAGGTCCTAGCTTTTCCTTATAGACCCAGCGTAGTGTGAGAGGTTTACAACCGTCAGGTAGATCAACAACCTCAAAGACACGCTTTTCCTTTACACTATCCCATTCCTTAAGCATAGCTGTTTCCCATCGGGGCCAGTCTGGGGATTGACGTGCTTCGGTGTAGGATCTCGGTTCAGGGGCCGGTACATTCCTGAGGGAGAGACCGGCAAACTTGCTCGCAAAGCTTCGAATCTTGGCAATAGACGTTGAAAGTGAATCATGTGTATCCACAGTTTCATCATTGTCGAAGGCAATCTCGGATGTCGTAGTAGGTTCGTCATGATATTCTTCATCATTGTCAAAATCGTAGTCTGAGGCACAATCAACCGAAGAAGATCGTTCACATGACTCGTTAACAGTTCTCATCCCCTCAAAATGGTTCAAGCGCGAGGGGTCCGATTCAGAAGCATTATCGTTGTGAATGAAGAATGTTTGGACATCTCCAGAGACAGCTCCCTGATGTAGCTCTGCGTACGGTGTAAGAACAGGGGCATGACCAGGCATGACATATCCCATTCTCAAAGGTAACCCATAAGTGCGTTCAGCCCACATTTGCACAGCTAAACTGACTTGATCGACATGAAGATTGTTGGTATTGTGGAGACCGACCTCGACCATGCGAGCATAAAATTCATCAGACCGCAGCCAACCATGAAGCTCATCAAAGTCTGGGACAGGTATATCATGTCCAGCGTCCTTCATAGCACGAAGAGAGTGTATAGCGGCGTGTAATCCGCATAATAGGCCTCTCCCACTAGTTGGAATAAGTTCGTATGCGATTGGAAATAGAGCGCGAAATGCCAGACTTGCGGGCGAATCGTCGAGGGCATGATCAACAGTCCTACAGAGAGTGTCGGGTGATATATCGTCATCAGAATTTGCGTCGGAGTCTGATCCCTTGGCTATTGCCAGCACACGTTCGGTAAGTTGTTTTCCTCGTCGTTCTTTGGAATAGTTCGCTTTAACAAAGCGAAAAGATAGTGCTCCTTTACTCCGTAAGTCGCGGTAAGTGAACTCACTCGGAATATCTGGGTCTAGGACAACCTCATTGTCTTGAAGTTTCCAGCGCAACGTAGGTATTCTAACAGCCATACCATCATCATTGTTCGTGTAGAATTTGCAAAAAGCAATCTTTTCTTTCATGACGACACAATATCGACAGGGATGGAGGCCATCATCGCCTGAACCAGAGCATGTGCGACCAGTAGCGGAACAGCTTGCACACTCACCAGGATCCTTTCGGCGCCAAGCTTCGATCTCGTCTTTCTTAACAGGGTAGACATAGGTAACAAGGTTATCCACGTCAATATCGACGCATCGGCGAGGACGAATATGCCCAGCAGTAGCAATGCATGACTGGCAAGGTCGGCCAAAGTCGCATTTGAGACCACTCCTTGGGTCCTGGCATCGCATACACTTTGTTGGACGAGGCTCATTCTGTGGTCGGCACAGATAAGGTCTCTTCAAGACATTAGTACATCTTGAACATGGGAAGACACCGTCACAGGCATGAAGTGTGCCACATTGCTTGCATCTATCCTTATATGGCACAGTGCCAGGTAATTGTGGCAAACATCGTCTCTTCAATGACTTGCAGAGAGAGCATGGCACTCCATCGCACTTGAAAGAGTTTAGATAGCAATGCTGGCATGAAGATCCCAAAACAGAGATTTTGCCTTCTATCAGTGTTTGTGTTCGCTTGGCATCACATGGTCTGCAAATTTTCCCCAAAAGACTCGGAAATACCCTCGATAGGTCTTTGTTTCCACAGACTGAGCATTCATCAGGAATGGGGAGCTTGGATGCGCAAGTAGGACAAAGAAGTCCTTCCTCAGTTTCCACTTGCTTGATGGTAGAACGAAGACATTTCAGGCACTGGTGTTTAGGTCTATCCTTGTTTCGTCTGCGTTCGCAATTGTTGCAGATCATACCAAGTTCGGAATAGCACCAATTGCCTCGGGAAGTTCGAGTGGAGGAGCATATGGAGCATTTTTCTGGCTTCGGTATCTGCTTCCGACATGCATCACACAGATTGCCAAGATGAGTTGAATACAACTTCTTGGTCTTATGACATTGATCACACTCTTGGCCAATTGAGTTAGCGCTCGGAAGGCTTTCCAGCCACTTTCTGCGTCTAGTTTCTTGTTCTTGTCTTAGAGAGAATTCTTCCAGTCGGGCTGCCTTTGCGCGATCTTTATCAAGAACAACATCTTCAGACACGTCACTTCCTGCTTCGTTATCATTGTCGCCAGACCGACTTAAGTCATCATCAAGCCTCTTGCGCTTGTTGCCTATGGTCATAAATGCAACATATCCGCCGAAGAAGTGTGATCTGATGGGTGCCTCTAAGGTGCTCGGTTGGGATGGTGATTCGCTCTCATCACCGTCTTCGCTGGGTACATTGCCAGCTCCCCCGTAGTCAAAAGGGTCACCGTCAGATTCAAGATCAAAATTTTCCATAACGCCTCGTACAAGATCAACATCTTCAGGATCGTTTTGTCCCAAGGGGTTATGCTGAATAGGTGTGGGGGGATTATGGCTATCCTCAACCACAGGAGTCTGTTGTCTCCGCATATGTTCAATTTCAGCACTTGATCTGGCGATTGCGTCCCGCTCTGGAGTTGATGGGCGGCGTGCAGGGTATGAAATTGGCGAATATCGCGACGGGGAGCGGGTGGTAGCTTGATTATCGATACGCAAGTCGTCATCATCAACATTCAATAGTTCGTCATTTGGGGGTGGTAGATCTTGATCGCTCAAAACGGAGCCTTCTTCATCATCAATGTCTTCGCCAGAGAATTCATCGTTTACCTGTATTGAAGGATCAACACGAGGCATAGAGATCCGAAATACCTGGTCTCTCTGTGGATCATAGATCTTGTAACCGCATTCGCCGATGCATCCGACGATGTTGCCTTGCCAGCCTCGTGGGGTGTGCAGCTTATCAGTGACTCCACGCGTCTCGGGTGGTGTCGTCACAAAAGCTACACTCCCCCAGACCTTCTCGCACGATAGATCCGGAATCGTTCCCCTGAGTAATTCCCACGGTGTTTTGTAGGTCTTGCGAACACGGGTAGGAGTACGATTTTTGAGGCGGACAGCATGTAACATGGCTTCAGGCCAAAGTTTCTCAGGGACCTGGCAATTGCGTAAAAATTCCTGCATTCGAGCGTCAAACGTGCGAATGATGATCTCGGGAAGACGAGGATGTTGGATGCAAGTTGCAGCCTTATCGCGAATAGTACGATTGACGCGCTCAGCTACTCCATTCATGTAGTGTGCATAGGGGAAAGAAGGCTCGATAACGATACCCTTTCGCTGGGCCCAGTCCTTGAATACGTTTGCTTTAGCGATTTCACCATCGAGGCGGTAAGATCGAATCTTGATCTTGAAGTATTTTTCAATCTCCCTATGGAGAATCATCAACCGATTGGCAACACCTTCTCTAGTCGACAGGGGAATGGCCCAAGTATATCGTGTTGTGTCATCCGTGCAGAAGAGAAAGTATGCGGTCCCATCATAGCTAGGAATCGCATAGGGACCCCATATATCCACGTGCATCAGGTCACCAGGCTCCTCAAATTCCCGGCTCGCCGGGTCTCTTGGAATTCGTACGATGGCTTTAGTTGTGGCACATGTAGGGCATATCTCCTTGACTTTAGCCTTCAGCTGTGCGTCCGTGAGATTCATTCCTGTCGAGTGTTGCAGAAGTTTGCGCATGGCTTCGATGCTGGGGTGGCCTAGACGGGCGTGCCATGACCAGACAGGGTGATTGAAATCAACATTGCAGGCGATGATGTTGTTCGCTGATGTAGGTAGAAGAGAGGATTGAACAGGGAGTAGAAATAGCCCGTTCACTTCAATAGCGTAGCAGACAATCTCATCACGATAATTCACGGTGATCCGGTCATTTTTCCAGGTCCCATGAAAGTTGCCGTTCTTGCTCAATGCCGACATGGAAACAAGGTTGCATCGGGAGTTAGGCACGTAAAGCGCATTACCAAACTCCATCTCGACAAGCTCGCCTTCAGGAGTTGTCACAGAGATTACCGCCCTACCTTCTCCCATAACGGGCATAGAGGCAGTTCCATCAGCAGTGCTGATATCGAGACTGAGTGGATGCATCTCAATGAAGAATCGGATGTCATTAATAATATGAGCATTGCAGCCGGAATCCATCAGCCATGAGGCTCTATCGATGTTTGCTATGTCTGCTGCCAGAAATACATCCTGAGTCTGTCTACTCATCGTAGCACTGACTCCCCCATGATATGCACTGTCTGAGACCTGCTCCCCCGATCCTTCCACAGCGAAAACTTCAGTTGAAAAATCAACCTGAATACTGGGATCAGCGTGGATTCGGTGGGTAGCAAGGACAGGCATACCTAGGAGCTCTGAAGAAATGGGAGAGAAGGTGTTGTTGCGAGTGGTCTTGACAGCGACGAGATCGACGACAGCAAGTGCAGCAAAGCGACGAGTGTTGTTGTTGGCTTTATTGTTACCATTGGTAGCATTGCCGGTGTTGTCACCAGAAACAGTGGTGATCTTCTCTTGCTTAACAGCAATATTCTTCTCCAGGAGTTTGGCCTGGACATCGGGGTTGGTGCTGCGACATTCTGCATACACATGACCGAAACGATTGCAGCCAGTACACTTAGGACGATCTTTATTGCCACCATTTTGTTTACCAGAGCCACCCTCTCTATGATCTTTGTCATCTCTGTTGGAGGCAGCCTTCTGCTTGTTTTGTTTGGCTCGCTCTCTCATGCGAGGCTCGATGGCTAGAAGCTTGGCAGTGATGTCATCAAGGGCTGGGGCTGTATCCACAATCAAAATGTTGTTTTGAACAAAGTCATCGTAATCCTTTGGGAGGCTTCGCGAAATCTTGTTGATGATTTGTTCGTCGGTGTATTGTCCTTTGGCTTGCGTGATCTGGTAGCGACACTCGGTGATTTCATCGAGAAACTGCGATGTGGTTTTGTTGAGAGTGAGTCGAATGCTCTCCATCTTGGTGTATGCACTTTGTCGGACGCGATAGTCGCTTGCTTTGTATTGCGCCTTGAGGAATTGATATGCCGCCTGAGGCAGCTTGTGCTCAAAGAGGCGGGGACGAATAGATGGGGCGACACTGAAGTGTATGAGGCTCAACGCTTCACGCAGGCGTTTTTGCTGTTCGCGGTAATCCTCGAGCGCGTATCGAAAGAGTGCCTCACCCTTCTGGGTATCGGTGAACGCGGTATGGTCCGGTTTGTTGAGCAGAACTTCGGTGCCTTCGATGAGTCCTGTGACATCCTTATGATTGGCAGCAGCCAGGAAGTCGCGCGACCAGGTGTTGAAATTCTCCTGGCCCTCAAGCTGGGTGATGCCATAGTTGAGGAAGGGGTTCAGGTCGGCCGAGGCCGCGTCGCTGAAGTGTGCCATGCCTACACGCCGCAAGGCTGTGTAGAGGGATGAACTAATGATGTAATCCTATCCTTCAGCGCCTTCATACAAAGGAACTCATAACCTGAAGAAGCAGGAGGAAGGAGAACAATTAGTCTTGCAATTATCTATGGAAGAGAGTGCAGAAGAGAGAACTATATACTAGTCTGTTGACAAACGCACGCGTCACCACCACTGCCTCTACAAAGTAGTGATTGTGAAGACCTACAGTCTTGGCAAGGTAGTGACACTGAGGTCCTAACTACCTTGGCAAGGTAGTTCAGTGAAGTACCAGCTTCAACACCAGCCTGCAAAATTCCACCATGCTGTCATCCAGCTGAGGAAGGGACCATACTTCTCTCCGCCTAGACGGTAGCTCCAGAAGTAGATGCCGCCGGTGGTGGGTAGCGCAGCGGCCAGCTCTGCCATGACCAAGCTCACGATGCAGGAAAGGCCACCAATCATTGTCCAGTTGGCGAATGCTGCTTGGGGTCCTCCGGTGTACATAACCCA
Organism: Fonsecaea nubica; assembly: GCF_001646965.1. Taxonomy (NCBI): domain Eukaryota; kingdom Fungi; phylum Ascomycota; class Eurotiomycetes; order Chaetothyriales; family Herpotrichiellaceae; genus Fonsecaea; species Fonsecaea nubica. Next base: position 20,908 of record NW_019173779.1, on the reverse strand, counting down.
CCCAAATAAGACAGGAATACCAGAGATGAAGTTCATAGAAGTGAATGTCGCGGCCCAACTCTCGAAGAAGCCCAGGGATCGAATGAACTCTTGTTTGTATCCCAGGGTGGCAAGATGGTATTCATCGTGGGTGAGGACGACGCCGACGTCGACGTTGTCGTGAGCGCCATCTTTGATGGAGGGCGGATCAGATGGAGTGGATGTATCTTTGACATCCATCTGTGTCAAATCTTTCTCAGCTGTAGAAGCCATGGTGAGGAGGAGGACGAGGAGGCCAGATGGTGGGAGAGATGTGCGAGACGTGCATCCTGGAACTGCCGTTGATCTTCCATATGTAGTGACAGGACCCTGACGACTCTCGGAATGCAACTCTTTTCGGACTTCTGCACTGTTGGAATAGCTCGTCGAAGGCGACAATGATGATCCCTATCAGAGGTTAGCCTGCAGAAGTCCGTTATCAAGGCAGCCAGCCCTGGCGGAGAGCTTTTGCAGAGACGCCATACCTATTGAAGTTCAAAGATGCGGAGAAACAGCCACGACGAGTTGTTGGAAGGAGAAGACCCGCGTTGGTGGCAGAGGCTAGCGAGTCTTATCAAGCTTGATTCAGCGTAGCAGATTCTAGGCCTGGTTGGGGTAATGAAACGACCAGCCACTGATTGTGGTGAATGGAAGCAGGCCAATACCGCAGCCTTTGATAAGAGTGGTCGAGAAGGTGACATGGCTTTTGCACTACCGGCTGTCATCTTTGGCCATATCTGCATAAAATCCATGCGCAACGTGTTCGAGGGTACCGGCGTGCCGGGTCTGCCACGTGGGATGGAGGGAGTTCGGAACAGGAGGGAGATGGAGACAGAGCCGCGAGAAATGGCCCTCTGCCAAAATTGATGGTTGCAGGCGCAGCGTGTGGTACCGGTTTCATCGATGGAGAAAAAGGGTTGTGGATGATAACAATGGAATTTGAATCGTGATTCTTCTTTCACCTGTCCTCATGGGTAAGTTACCCAGATAGGCAGGGACTTACTCATCTTGGCGGGGAAGCCTTGGCGTTGTCACATCTATATCAGTCGCGTCACAGACTATCGTGCCTATCGACTGAGCATTTTCACCCTTTCTAGCGCTTCATCAATGGCCACACTCACCACACACCGAAGTGGAAAGGATGAGAACCAGACAGCAGATTGATATACGATCCACCCCGTGGAACAAAATATTTGTCCATCATCTCATTGCAGCTTCGGGGCCAATAAAACCAACTGTGCGACTTTTGAGACTATCAAATACATAAAGGGTGTGTGGCATATGAGATATCACTCCTCTACAGAGTAGTTATATCGTCCACGGCATTTACCTTCCCGTTTTCTTCCTCTCCAGATACCGCAAGGGAAAGTAGCAAACCACGGTGATGGCGCCAGACATGTAGATACCGACGTCACCACCGAATGGTCCGAATTTCGCAGCAATAGGTCCGACGTACTGGAAGACACCTGTTAGTAACTACTTTGGCCAGATAGGAACACGCGAATATCACAGTGACTTACCCAAACTTGCGCCATACCGGGCAGACCACCAGCCAGATATCCTGCCAGAAGGGAGAAGACAGCCGCGGCACCCCATGGCAGCTTGTCAGGCATATCCCACACTTCGAGGTTGTACCCTTCACCCGATCGCTTGCGAAAGAATTGGTCTTCAATTAGAAGAATGAGGGTGAAGGAGATGGTCCAGTAACCCAACAAGGACACAAAATCTGAAACAATGTTGGACAGATGGTCCTTTCCAGCAATGGCGAGCAGCGCCACCACCAAAGCGACCAAAAAGGACCAGATAAATCTGGGCACGGCATGGAAGTAGTGACCGAGAAGTTGGATGGATAGACCGGAGGAGTAGTTGATGGCAATGTTGTTGCCCAAGACGCTGAAGGTGAGTATAACCAGGCAAAATTTGGCCCAGCCGACGGGATGGTAGATCTCGCGCAACAAGCCGCCCAGGCCATGGTTCTCATAAGCATCCGAGTAAGGTGGATATGCGTTCAGGATAGCGGCGTTCCCAATGCAGGAACCGATGACCGTCACGAAGACGGTTGGGATGGTAATCCCGGCCAGAGTCAGGAAGAAGATCTTCCAGGTCTTTGTGCTTGCAGGGTAATTGCAATAGTAGTCGGCGGCGATGGAGCACCAGCCAGAAGAGCTAGAGAAGCAGATGGCCATGAAACTGAGCCACGAGCCAGCAATCTCCAGGTTTGAAGCAGGGAATCCAGGTGCATTGGGTCCGACATGCGGCGCCGCCTGACCGATCAAGACGCACAGGAGAATAAAAGATACAATCCAGCTGTACTTTTCAAAGGTGTGGATGATGGCAAAGCCAAACACCGAAACCACGTAGGACACGATGGCGACAATCACGCAGCCCACGGCGATGGTCATTGAGTAGTCCGAGACAGCGCTGAGCATTTGACCAGTAATGACCACATTGACCACAGCAAAACCACCGCCAACGATCACGTTGAGAACACTGCAGAGCTTGGCTCCCCAGAAACCAAAGGAATATCGGGATGTGGCGATTTGACGAAGTCCAGTCTTAGGTCCCAGGGTACCAGTATATGCCGTGCAGAGCGCTCCCAGGATGGTGCCCACCACCACCGCTGCGACGGATTGGCCTAGGGTCAAGCCAAATTCGGGTCCCAGCACGCCGAGCGGAAGGGTGCCAACGTGGCAGGTCATTGAAAACCACATGAAAAAGGTGTTGATCAGGGCAGGCGGCCGTTTCTCTTCCTCGGGGATGCGATCGATCCCCTGGGTTTCGATACCCATCTTTTCATCGAGCCATGTCTCGCCCCTGCTCAGCCACCGAAGAGGCGCGAGGCTGGTCTGAATGTGTCTTGCTTTTGCTATTTCATATGCTGGAGTCACACTGCCATGACGGACTTCGGGCTCGACTGCCTCGTTGACGTCGGGGAGCTTTTCGATGTCGATATCTTTTGACGGCGCTCCAGAGGAGCTGGTTGGCTCAATGGCGGCCATTTTGTGACGACAAAGTATGCCTGGTGCCTCACGGGAAACAGGGTCGTCGAGCGAAGGCAAAAAGAGCAAGGTAAGGAACGAGAAGCACTCGGTCACACAAGGCCGGAGACATGGACGACCAACAGCCATTAAATATAGCAGTGACGCTACTGTAATAGATAACAGACGGGCACGGTAGGAGACACTGTCCCACACACCAAGTATTGCTTCGCGAGCTTGATCGTATCTTAGCTTCGTCAAGCCCTCCACTGGCGACCAAAGGGGTGCCGTTCAAACGGGCGAGTCCCGTTCCGGAGGGGTGGAAATACGACTCTGCATCTCCACAGAAGGATGATCTCGAAGATATTAGCGAGTGAGAAACGCGGAGAGCGCCGATGATTGCACCGGATGGCACAGACCAGAGATCAAGTGGGAAATGGCAGGCGAGCCTTTGATAAGGGCGATCCAGTCATGAGCCTGGGATGGCAGGTCAGCGCCACATCTCCGATGCTGCAATTACGCGGGCCATGGTCTGCCTTTGGGAACAGGTCCGGTTGCTGGCGTCGTTGGATGTGCTATCTCGCAAGTCTCGAGTTTAGCTGTGCAATCATTCTGCCACTGAAAGGGCCACACGAGTATTTGTGTACTTGTGCAGAGCTTCGCGAGGGGTTCTTGCGACAAGCGAGGTGCTGGGAATCTTCCTCCTCGATTGTGATGCCCGCCTCTTTGAATGCGTTTTGTCAGACTGCGTGCTCTCTTACGCCCTTTTTCAACTGCGCTCAGTCCCCGATAAGTCCGTCAGCATTTGATACCGTGTACCTTGTAGGGTTGGGTTCGTCTCGATCGCGCAGCAAGTATTTGTTTGAGGAGGTTGCTTTACCGTGTTATTTGAAAGATGAGCTCGTGGGCTCGATGGGCAAATGGGCCCAGAGCTCACGCGGGGCTCAGCGCCGCTTTTGTCACGCACTCACTTACTTGATCATGTTCTTCTCTTACCTAAAAGTGCACCCAGTCCTCGCCTTGCCCGCTCGACACCTCTCAACCGGCGCATCGACTTGGTTAGCCATCTAGGGGGCGATAGCTTTGTCAAATTGCAGACTACGCCTCCCGCACCCTGTCGCCCTGTCTAAATGCCTACAAAGTAAACAGTGCTACTACATAGTCCTTCGTTGGGTCGCGAAATCTTGTAGGAATACGAGGATTCCTTGAGCAGCACAACAGCTCACGGCCCAGGTGAGATGGTATCAAGCACTGCGTCGCTAGCAGGCAAGGGAGCGTTCTTTTATCGGTCGAGACACAGGGCCAGACATCGCTACTCACTGCACTCAAAGGGCGAGATCAATAGTGGTGGCATCAGGTGAAGGTGAGATGGAGTCCCCACATGAGGACAAGGTTGAACTTGGCCACAACACCAAGCTTGCTCAAGCTCATCTGGGCATTTGCTTGGATGTAGGGATGACTGGTTCTGGGCTTCTGAGCGGCCTACTTCCTGCAAGCCCAGAAAGGAAGAGGCCGCCCGGGACTTTAGGAGTCGGAGACTAGGGGGAAAAGGAAGTTTCGGCCAGCCCCGAGACGAAAGAACGAGGGAGTGACACAAGGATTTACGAGAAGTAAGAACTTGAGGCCAACGAGGGAGAAACGACCATCCTTATCTATGACCATTATCGCGATGTTCTACTCGATAGATTTCTGGCCCTATCAATGAGGATGGTCATGATCAACCATTTGACCTTCTTATGAAGTAGGACTGATGCTACCTACCGACAACACCAGAGCATTCGCCAATCAAGACATCCATAAACGAGCATCAACTCAGTACTCGTATGTCTCGCCGGGGACCGAGTAATACCTCGTGGCACCCCTGCACTTAGAATCGCTAATCAACGCGTCAACCAAGACCACAGGAGTCGCAAAATCAGGCCCCTGCTTGTGCCACTATTCTCTCTATCTCTACCTGAAATATTCCCTGCGGACAATCAGAAACTCCTAGGCCGCTATGGCCATCGCCACCGACATCCCCATCATCGACTTCTCCCTGGCCACCTCGTCGCCGGAGGAGGTGGCCAGAGACCTGCTCAGAGCGTGTACTGACTGGGGTGAGAGCCCGCACCCTTACCACCATGCACAAGGCAGTACTGGTCCCCGTACTCGTACGAGTCGTGGTACTGGCAAACAGAATGTGTGGTCCATACTTACTGATTGCTTCGTCCTTCTGTATTATCAACAACAGGCTTCTTCTATGTCAAAAACCATCCTATACCGCAAGAGGCCATTGACGGTATTTTTGACCTAGTAAGTATCCCTCCTTACTTGGTCTTCTCTTGATGCAGACCAGTCTTGGTGTTACTTTTATTCTCCCCCAATCGATATGGATATGTAGGTGGACAGCGCAAGAACTCCTGCGTCTTCGCCCGTCCAAGGTCTTGTTGTTAACTTATAGATGACCACAATCCTATTGACTATTCCATCGCACTTACAAGATCATTGCAGGAAAGACGGTTCTTTGCTCAACCGCTACCCGTCAAACTCGAAACCCCCTACGTGGCATCGAAGAACGCCGGCTACAAACCCGCCAGCTCGTACGGGTGAGTAGTGTGTCTTCTAGCATTCCCCTCCATCTCCTTCTTTTCTCTTGTGATAAAACAGAAAAATCCCAATGGTGTAACCAGACGACCTCCCCAGGGCGGACGCCAGATTTACCGATCCCCGCGAAGCCATCAGTATCAACAAGTGGCCGACGCTCGAGCACGCCGCCGCCGCACCCCTCCCTCCCATCCTCTCCGAGGCACGCCAACAGATCTTCTCCTTCCAGCACCAACATGTCCGTCTCTTCACGAAGCAGCTCCTCGAGCTCATCGCGTTGGCGCTCGACCTCCCTCCCACCACGTTCACGCAGTACCACGGACCGCAAACGGAAAATTATGACAACTTCGAGCTGATGCATTACCCGCCCGTCACCACGCGATCGTCGGACACTGTCGGAGGTGGGATTCCTACAACATTTCGCATCTCGCCTCACACAGACTGGGGAACCCTGACCTTGCTCTTCCAGACCACCGTTGGGGGTCTCGAAGTCCGCCCGCCCAAATACACTGTCCCAGACTTGTCGCTGGACACGGAGACGTGGACGCCAGCACCGGCTCTGCCCGACCTGATCCTCGTGAACATCGGCGACATGCTCGAGTTCTGGACCGCTGGCAAGTTAAAGAGCACTTGGCACCGCGTCGTCCCCACCGCCACGGAGGGCGGCTTGGATCGGTACACGTTTGCGTATTTCCTGCATCCGGACAAGGATGCCGTTCTGGTGCCTATGCAGGGCATGCAGAAGCAGGGTTGGGTGCCGAGATATGCCGGTGCAGGGAGGACGGCCGAGGAGCATATCCATGCTCGGATCGAGGGCGTTCACGGTAAGAATAGAACAAAAGGCGAAGATAAGGCCCTCGGCCTGTCAAATCACAAGGGAGTGAGTGCTTGAAACTGGCGCGGCTGAGGTCGGACGCGCAAGCATCAATGCACTCGAGTCAATTCTTGTAGTCAGAGCAACTGGTGAAGGCCATGGGCGATCTGCAGTCAATAGCAAAGATGCACGAAAGCACTCGAGTTCCATCACAACCTTGTGACCACGTAGTCGGAAGGGATGCTCAGAATTGAACTGTCATCGAACCAGTAAGTATCGAGATCGTATAAGCATATTCTGAATATTGTCGATTCCTGATCCTATAAAAGATCGGATGCTTTGCCCAAGCCCAAGACTGGTCAACCATCCATGGATCTCTCCATCCTGATGTCCACCAGCGATTCCGACACGGGTACATGATATCATGCTTCCAGTACTTGACTGCAGGGCTTTGTCAATCAGCCAGGTGAGAAACGCATCACGAAGACGCTCTGTCCTAGCTCCTGCAGTGTTCAGGAACGTCGACCTCCTCTTGGTACGTCCGACCCAGGCGCGAACTCCCCAACGTCGGACCAGTCACTCAGGCCAACATCTCTTGACCAGTGTCTGGAACGCCTACTATGTCCAGGTCGAGGTTCTGCGTCTCCGGTCTTGTAGACCAGACGCTGTCATCCTCGCATGACTGGATTTCCTTCGGGTTGAAAGGATGTGGCTTTAGCGTAGGGTTGGGCTCTGGACAACCGGGTGTGTTTGGTATCGGTGTGTAAGCATTCGAGAACAGCCGTGTTGAAAACAGGCCTTGGGGAGGAAAAATCCTTCCGTCATTTCCACGACGTCTTCGATTTGCCATGCTCTGGGAACATATGATGTATCCCTCCTCATGCGCCGCTAAGCCGCATTCAATATCGATTAGTGAGACTGCTTGTCATGCAGCATGAGTGTCTCACTTGCACGCTCTTAACGTCCTTACCCCCGCAATCTCCTAAGACTTCTCGAAATGCCGTCCAGGTGGATATGCGGCCGCTTTGAGGTGAAACCCTTGCTCGATTTGGCGTCCTTCCCTGCCTCGATTGCAGCACCTTGAAAGCATTCGATTTGTTTGGCTTGCCAGGACTGCCAGCGTTGCTGATTGTTGGACCGTGCCTGCATTTGTTTGGTGAGTTTGGAATGCATCTCTGACGACGAGCAGGCCAAGGTTGACGAAGTGGTACTACTTCGGAGAGTGTTTACCGAGGATAGAGAAGAAGAGTGCGGTCGGCCTGAGGTAGTCATGGCAGGTCTTTCGACACCGCGCGACGAGGGAGAAGACATTATTTGTTGAAGTGTAGGTCTGGGGGGGCCGATTGATAAAGTGTTGGCGTGTTATGTCGATCAGATATGTTGCGATAATCCTGGGACGCGAGATGCCTAGAATAAGTGAAATTTATCTTCACCACTGTAGGATTAAGGAGGATTGTGTGCGGTCTGCTGAAGGGGCTCAGATACCCAGCTGGCTTCCACTTCGCTTCTATATCAATGATTGCAGAAAACATGGGGCTAAAGAGAAGGACAGCCGATTGATCCCAACGTGCTAACATTAATGTGACTGGCCGAGTAAATTCCCTACCTTGTAAATGGATCAAGGCCATTGACGCATGCAGGGATAAATGATAACGTTGCAGCGTAGATTGTCAAGATATCACGCTTCCTCCACGTTTATCCACCCGAGCACGTTTGAGGCTGTGGCATAGGCTAAATGGAGTGTGGGATCTGTTTGGGACATTGATACCAATCTCGGACGATCATGTGAAAGAAAGGAAACTCGAGGATCGAAAGCGAGACGGACCCCATAAGCGAAACGTATGCTTGTATTTGATGTTCGGTCTTACCACCGGGGCAGTCAAGGGGAAATTCTAGACCATGCGCATTTCTTGTACGAGTCGACGACTTCGCGAGTTAATTCCGAGGGCGGGCGTGACCTCATGCTCTGATGAATGGAACCCTCCTGGTATTGGACCATGGGTATACCCAATCAGGAACTGTGAGATAATTCATGGTTGAGGGAATAAACGGATGTGATTCCGCCATGTGAAGTTGTGAAGAAGAGATTGAGGACTTGATTGCCACTGGACAGCATATTAGAAAACGATGGGCCGGAGATCGCATTCTCGCATGCTCGTAGATAGTAGAGGACCTTTGACGGCCAAGGAGTTGATCAGTTGACGCCCTGTTGGTCTGTTCAAACTGCGGAAACCACCTAGGATGAGGCAGAAAGCCGTGCTGCGGAGTGTGTCCAAGACCAGATGAGCCTCGTCTTCCGGTTGCTGCCCAAGAAGGAGCAGAAGATTTTGAGGGTTTGCATCGTCATAGCAAATGTGATTTTCATGCTAGGGAGTCGAAAAGGAGGGGCTCGAGGCGGTGGTGAATGAGGCTGGAGGCTGGCGACCGTTGCTGGGAGACGGGGGGGGCGTTGAAGTGGGTTTGTGGTCGAGGGCCACGCAGGAACTAGTGTCAACAGAAAGGAGCGTGCACGCGCCATCTTTGCTTCAGGAGAGTCCTGTGTTGTCTTCCACCTCTTCAACACTGACCCTGAAACCATTTTCACGACTCAAACACCAAGAATAAATTCGATTCAGCAAAGAGCAGTCAAGGCCTGTGGAAAGGAACACACTTCTTTGGGAGAACTCTGATTTGGAAGATGGTGAGTTCTTTCCTCCCATTCGCCCAGGAAGTTTCCGCAGAGGACCAGGGCGATCTCACCCCCCGGCATGCTTGACTAAACGCTCAATTGTCGTCCACCAACAAACAAAGACACGACACCATCTCACGAACTTTCTCCCTCTGCGTCTTCCCCCTCCATCTCTGTTTTCACGCAGAATTCTTCACAATGGCTAATTCTCAATCATCTGCCGCACAGACTTCTACCAACTACAAAGAGGCCTTCTCGCTGTATGACAAGCGTGGCAATGGCCGTGTTGCCCTCGAATCGCTCGGCGACCTCCTGCGCGCCTGCGGCCAAAATCCCACCCTCGCTGAGATCAGAGACCTAGAGAAACAAGTTGGGGGTGATTGTAAGCAAAACCAGGGCCACTTGATCGCAAACCAGGGGCTAACATTTGCCACAGTTGACTTTGACTCCTTCAGCAAAGTGCTCAACCGACCTGGTGGCTTCCGAGATCCTGGCGAACCAGAAGAATACTGCCGTGGCTTCCAAGTGTTTGACAAGGACATGACTGGCTTTATTGGGGTGGGCCAACTGAGATACATTCTGACGAACTTGGGCGAGAAAATGAGTGACGAAGAGGTGGACGAGCTGCTGAAGGCCGTCGACACCAGTAGTGGGGAGATCAACTACATGGAACTCGTCCGAACGATCCTGGCCAACTAGGCACTTCCTTTTACGAGCGTATGGTTTTACGGGCATGGAATCCAGTGTATCGTTTTTGGTTGGCGCAGCAGTGGTCAGGATACCACCACCATTGTCTTGTTTCTCAGGCACAACACCTGAGTGCATTCTGGCAGAGCTTATTGGTCTAGAGGGTATCTCAGATGCAAATAAACACATGAATCCTGCACAAACACACAGTTATTTCTGCTCCGCCCAAGATGGAGTCTCTGCTTGTTTCCCCTCCACCATGTCTGGGGTACCGAGTAGTCCACCAGGCAGCAAATACACTGGCCTTGGATTCGCTTCTTGTTTCTCAAACTGACTGTCATCGAGATTGTATCCTAGGACTAACTGGCACCGAATGCATCTCAAGAGGGTTCTCTTCTCGAATCCGTCTTCTCTGCGGATCATGACTGGTCTTCGCTCTGGCGCCACGTTGAGAAGCACCGAAGTCGCGGGTTTGGATTCTAGCATCTCTAGGCTCTCCGCTCGAGTAATGTCGACAGGCGGAGCTAGGATCAGAGCGCCATCTTGAACAGGCTCATTGCGACGAGGAAGGGAGTTCAGGTCATGCGCGGTGGCGAGAACGAGGGTCGTGCATAGGCAGTGGTAGGTGCGAATAGGCGACAACGGCGATCTGTCGGCCATTGATCTCAAACTGGGGTTGAAGGCTGTAGGCGAGAGAGGAATATGTCCTTGACAGGGCGCGTCGTGAACGAAAGTAAAGTGCTTGATGAAAGCAACCGCGTAAATCTTTCGTTCATGCCCCCCGCAAAAAATTCCCAGTGGCTTGTTCCAGGCGCCATCTGCGCCGCGGAATTATCACGTTTCGCTTAAACCCTCTAGTGCCTCTGGAGATCTTAGCGACGTCACCATTTACCGCCCTGGGAAAGTCGCGCAAATCGCACCAGATGCTGCCTGCATCCTGTATGTTGGTGTCGGTGTCATCGTCTTTGGCCTTTTACCTTGTATGATCTAGAGCTGAGGCTCTGTGCCCTTCCAGGGTAGAATCCAATGCCACCATTCCTCCCGAGAAAGAGGCGATCCACGTCGCCACCGGCTCCCTCTCGAGAGACTCCTGTGAAGAAAGCACGCCTCGCAGATGTATTGGACGCCGAATCGAGAAATATTCCAGGGCTACAACGGACCGAGACGTTCTCTCTCGGGAGTGACGAGTCCGAATCCTCTCTCAGTGACGTAGACAGCGAGCAGTTCGAAGACGTCCCATCGAACCTCAAGCAGCCGTCGGCTTCGACTCATCATGAGGAAAAGGAAGAGGACGAGGACGAAGATATAGAATGGGAAGACGCTGCAGGCTACGATCATGAGAAGGAGTTACCGGCCTATAAACCGCAGTCGGACGGTCCTATCGAGATAACTTTGCGCAAAGCGGACAATGAAGCCGACAACTGGATTGCGCAAGCGGCAAACAAGCGCAAAGGTCCCTCGAAGCGCGAGAAGCAGGTCCGGGTTTGTACCCATCAACTACACGTGCAATTCCTACTATGGCACAACTCGATTCGGAACAGCTGGGTCTCAGACAGGGAGGTTCAACAGATCCTCGTCCAACAGTTGCCGCCTCCGATCAAGAAGGAGGTCGAAAAGTGGAAGAGAGCCAGTGGGTTGATATCCGCAGAGACAGAGGCAATTGGAGAATCTCCAAAGGGTAGGGGCAAGAGACATGGCAAACAGAGGGCTGGTGACCCGCGTGATGAAAGAGATTGGGGCAGACCAAGCAAGCGTGTCGAGCAGGGCAAACCCGACATGAGCAATGGTGATCCACTAATCTCCCTTATGAAAGTCCTGACTGCATATTGGAAGAAGAGGTTTGCCGTTACTGCTCCTGGTTTACGGAAGCGTGGCTACGGCACCCGGCAGAGCTTGAAGCAGACTATCCAGTCTCAGCGCAACGACGAGCACAATCCTGAGGTCCATGGAGAGCGAATCAGAAATATCCAGGAATTCCGTCGGCTTGCGAGGAAGTCTGAGGGCTCGAGGGACGTCGGCGCTCAACTGTTTACCGCACTGCTGAGAGGCCTAGGTATCGAGGCCAGGTTGGTAGCGAGTCTACAGCCCAGTGGCTTCGGTTGGACCAAGGCAGAACAAGCACTGCCCAAGAAGGCCATCGAGGAGGTCAATTCCGATACTTCTCTTGACGATTCAGAGTCTGGAGACGCCAAATCGATATCAGAGATCACAAAGACTCCAGCACGACGGAAAGGCGAGCCTCGCAAAACAGTCAAGGTCGGTTCTGAGCTAGAAGACGACGACTCCTCGGTTGTGGACATCACCCCTACCATGCCCAAGAAACGGCCTCAGAAATACGACCGAGACAATCCCTTCCCCATCTACTGGACTGAGGCAATATCTCCTATAACAAACAAAATCCTCCCCGTATCTCCACTCGTTCTTACGTCCCCGGTAGCAACTACTCCCGAAACCCTTGCGACCTTCGAGCCCCGCGGCATCAAAGCCGAGAAGACAAAGACAGTGATGGCCTATGTCATTGCGTATTCTTCCGATGGCTCGGCGAAGGACGTGACTGTGCGATATCTGAAGAAAAGAATCTGGCCAGGCAAGACAAAAGGGTTTCGGTTTCCTGTGGAGAAGATTCCTGTATACAACAAACACGGCAAAATCAAGAGATACGAGGATTACGACTGGTTCAAGCGCATAATGAGCGACTACGCTCGACCTGACCTGATGAGGACAGCAGTCGACGACGTGGAAGATGCGACCGATCTTGTCCCTCAACTTCCTGAAAAGAAGGACGGCGGTGGTCAGGAAGTCGATACTTTGCAGTCACTTAAGGCCTCCGCTGATTATGTGCTCGAACGGTTCCTCCGCCGTGAAGAAGCGCTTCGACCCAACGCTAAACCGGTTCGCACCTTCATTTCAGGAAAGGGTGACAACCAGAAGGAGGAGCCAGTATATCGCCGATCCGACGTTGAACGATGTTTGACAGCAGAGTCATGGCATAAAGAGGGCCGCCGGCCTTCAGCCGGAGAGGCTCCTTTGAAGCTAGTTCCGGTGCGAGCTGTCACGTTGACTCGTAAGCGGGAAGCAGAAGAACACGAACGACAAACTGGAGAGAAACAGATGCAGGGCCTGTACAGCTGGGACCAGACTGAATACATCATCCCTCCTCCAATACAAAACGGGGTGATACCGAAGAACGCCTATGGAAACATAGATTGCTTTGTTCCTTCAATGGTGCCCAAAGGCGCTGTTCATATTCCTCTGAGAGGGACTGTGCGGATCTGTAAGAAGCTACAGGTTGACTTTGCTGAGGCAGTCACGGGCTTTGAATTCGGCAACAAGCGCGCAGTGCCCATATGCACCGGAGTGGTTGTCGCGAAGGAGAATGAGCGGGCTGTTAAAGAGGCATGGCACAAATTCAACGAGGAACAGAGGAAGAAACAGGAGAAGAAAATGGAGTCGATGGTGTTGGAGCTATGGAGAAAATTCGTTGTCGGGCTGAGGATTAGGGAGAGAGTGAGGGACACATACGGCGATCAGAATGCGGTTGATGAGCTGGCAGTGGGGAAGAGTCAAGACCAGCCGATCATGTTGGAAACTGACGACGAGGCTCCCATGGCGCATCGAGATTTACCTGAAACTCAGACCGCCGAGGACGACTTCGGCGAGGGAGGCGGGTTTCTTCTCGACTCCGACGAAGAGCAGCTTGTTGAAAGTGACCTGGAAGTGGTCCATCATCAAGACGAGCCGAAATCGCATGTCCCGGCTCACTCCATTTCCAAGGGAAAAGAACGAGCTTCAGACTATCAGTATCCGACCCCGTCTTCTGTGTCGCCGTTGAAACCCGCGCTTCGACGTCGACGACCTGGAAAGTCTATCCTCGATGAACCCGGAGACAGTGAGCACGAGAGCTCAGGTTTATCAGCGCCTCCCAGCGACGATGGCGGAGACGTGGAAGAGTTAGACCACGAATCCGGTATCGAAAGCAGGCTATACGATGTCGAGGATGCTGCTGATGATGATGACGAGGACGACGTGAGAGGCGAAGGAGCAGATGACGAGGATAGTGATGACGATGACGAAAAATCGATTGACTCCGATTCGGACGACTATGTGCCCACGAGAGCCACCAAACGCAACTCCTCTGCGCCCAAACCTCGGGCTCAGGGATATTCCACGGCCGCGTCTCAGCCATCCTCACGGAGACGAACAAGAACAAGCACCAGGGCTTCCACAACGGCAATATCTAGTCCCACCCTGGACGACGACGGAGATGACGACGAGCTTGAGTCTGACGGGACCAACGACACAACAGCACGCCAATCGAAGTCAAAGGGCGGCTACAACTCGCGGTCCAAGATCAAACCAGACCTGACAAAAGAAACCCGCTCAGTAGGTCGACCTCGCACCCCCACCGCAGGAAGACGACGGCTGAGACGGGATAGCACCAAGGTCACGAGCCCGTACTTCAATGCCTAGCCTCCAGACTGGGTATCTACTGTATATACACGGTCACAGGAAACGTGGGAGACTGGCTGCTAGAACCCGAACAGGTCAGCTGAGTGGCCAAGAACGGAATACACGCACGGACACGACAAAGAACGAAGACTTCTCTACTGTTATGATAAAAAGTGTGAGGTATATATGAATACTTCGAACCATTGGGAATTGCGGAATCTCCTAGGTGCAGGCTGTAGATACGAGGTACATTGAGGTACATAGATGTACGAGTATGATGAAACCACCGAGACGAACTTGATAGTCATCTCCAGAGTCATGCCTGTCTTCTCCTCACTCCGCTGGCGTGGATATACAGAAGTCGCTGTAATGGATACATCATTATCATCATTCGTCGTGGCTTGTGGCTGCGTCTGTGTTCCCCTCTCTCGTGACAACATCGTCCGTTACAGAGGTTGTGTCTCCCCCCAAAGGAGGATAATCAATCTCCTTACTGTCCAAGAGACGGTTGTCGTGATGATGTTGTCAGGGTTGGGACACGGGAAAGAGACTGCAAGACGGGTTTCAGAGAGAGAGCGAGAGAGCGAGATGGAGATGACAGCTCAGGTGAAATTCCTGGGCCACCGTCTACCCCAGCGGTCGGGCTGCTCGTACACGCCCTGCGGACTCCATGGCATGTCGCCGTCCTCGTAAGGCGTAAGGGGGAGGTCGTACGGGATGCGCAGGCCGACCAGTGTTTCGGGACCAGGGGGTGCTTCGGCGACGTCGTCCGAGGTGTGTGGAGGGTGTTGAGGTGTATCTCCTCCGAACATGGGAATCATCTTTATCTTTCGGGCGTCACTGGTCTCTTCTCCCACTGCGCCGTGCTCGTCCGTCTCACTGAGGCCTTCGGCGTCAAAGTTCTCGGCAAACAGCTCTGGCCAGACAAGGACCCCAATCTCGTAGCTCTGCACGACAATCTCCTTATCTTTCACGCGGAGAGTGCCCCAGGCCTGCTGGCTTAGATTCGCGCTCGTCAACAACGCCCACTTCACCTCTGGTCTTGGTTTCGTCGTCGTCGGCTTGCTGGCAAAGCACACATATGTCTTGATGTGTGGTGCCGCCTCGTCTCTTCCCGCTCTTGCGTCTTTGATTGAGCCTCTGGTCCATTGACACAATGATCTTCGAAGGCCAGTGATTTGTTTCAAATGAGCAGCGGATTGTGCCTTTGTGTGGATGGACCCGCCGGATGCGTACCCGTCGAGCGATGCTGCAACGTTGTGAGGTGTTGGGTAGATGATTGAGATGTGCTCGGGCTCCCATTCACGTGCTGGACTGGTTGGGGTAAGTGGCAGGGCAGAGTAGAGCACTGGGAAGAACTGGTTCAGCCAGCTCTGTGGGAGGGTGGCGATTGAGGAAATCTGGCAAACAACATGCGGTGACTCTGTGCCTGTCTGCTTGTTGGAGGGTATAGTCTTCCGTTGTTTTGGGAGAATCGATCTCAACGCTCGCAACAGACTTGGGTAGCCCCAGAGCTTCAAATCCCAGGCGACCTCGTTCTTCTGCGCGGTTGAGGACTCCTTCATTCGTGACGGGACGGAAGCAACAAGGGCACCTCTGACGGTTCTAAAATCGAATTGAGCCAGTTGTTCCCGCAGGTCCTTTGTTTTTGATGCGTATGCGGTGAGATAGGTGAGCAAATCATGCTTAAATCTCGTCCCAGTTCCTATCTTGCCCGGTCTGTCCACCTGCTTGCCTTCTAGAAGTGGTAGCATAGGAGACAGCCATGCCGCCTGGGTCATGTTGGTCCAGTCCTTCTCCAACATATTGGCGGTGTGGATAACAACCTGCGCAAGGTCATCGTGGGTGAAGAGAATGAACATCTTGCTATGGTGAGTTCCGAACTGGTCAGGCAAATAAGCAGTCGCGGCTTCAACATTGGTCCATCTCCGACACGCATCGTCGATGAGGATCTTGTTTGGAGAGTCATTTTTCCACGAGCCATGAATGATCTTTACTTTGACACTGGGGCGAATATCGGGATCGAAATGGGTCATCAGCCAGTCGACATCGAAGCAGTAGTTGAAGATCCATGCTTCCTTGATCAGTGGATTCCCGAGGATGTCATGTAGTGAGACAGTATCAGCGTTCTTGGTAGGCGGAAGGTCACGTATGGTCGTGAGTCTGAAAGGGGAGGGAACGAGCTTCGCTGGAGAGGTTTGGCTGGATTCAATATTGGTGTGTTGGCTGTCTGAATCTGCGTGGACTCGCTTGGGAGATTGAATCCGAGGTAGCGGAAGACGAGGAGGATCGTCCTTTTTGGGGCTCTCACTCGTCTGGGTCTGCGGCTGCGGCGTCGTTGTTCCCGATCTCGAGATGCCTGGAGGTGAGATTGACCTTGAGATTGAACTAAGGAACGCGGCTCTCTTCACCCGGATGGATGCTGGGTGGGCGACATTGCTGTCTGGAGGCGATCTCTGCGAGGCCGATGGAACGTGACTTGGGTCGGAGTCGAGCTTGACTCGTTTTGAAGGTCTTGAAGCCATCAGAGGGAAACCTGACAGCTGTCGTGTAAAGTTGTGAGCAGGTTGAAATGCTGCGCGAGTGGCGGCGAAGATGGAAGAAGAAGTCGAGCGAGAAGTGAATCGGAGGATCCTGAAGGTGACGCGCGACACCGACATTTACCAAAGACCTGCCTGATCGCCCCTCCCATACAACGCCTCGACAGCTTTACAAACTCATCTGGGGATCCTATTACTCGTACAAGACAATTTGCAGTTGACTAGAACACGCATTAGGACAACGCTTGGAAGGCTGGAAGGCTGCAGTGGGTGGTGGCCGGGGATTCGGATCATCTTCGGCACATGCGACACGAGGAATACAAGGTATCATTAGAGAAAGGTTGAGTTCGTCTCTATTACAGGGGTATCAAGGTCTATACAGCATTTCACGCCATAGGTCTACTACACCGCAGACCCCAGCCCCCGATTATCCATGCCGAATATTATCAACGCCATCGTGTGCCGCACAAACAGCCCCAAGAGGCCACAGCACGTCTGCAAGACCAGCAACTCCCTTGTGAGCTGGTCTTCTCTCATAGGACCCCTCCATACCAGCCACAAATTGATAATGGTCAGATTCGATGTGCTAGAGATGCGGTTCGTCTTGGAATCCACCGTCACTTGAATCAGGTGTAACTTTTCGAGGAAGAAGAATACCGCCGTGAGGAGCTTGCTGGGGGGCCTCTCCGGTGGCCATGGTGTCACACTGGGCTCGAGGAGGCCTGTTCTTGCGTTAAACTTGGGTAGCCGATGTCGAGGACACGGGATCAGGTGGAATAGCTGTGGAGTACTGTAGAGGAAGTTGGCAATCTGTGGAATCAGAAGCAGAAGGAGTGTCTTGCTGAAATGCGCCATGATGGCCACCACCGCAAATGTCATGCCCGCGACGTAGCAATATGTGTCCCCAACGAAGACTCTAGCTGGGTATCGGTTGTGGATGTAAAGGGCTGTCGACACGGCCAAGAATGGCAATAGGATATACAGCGTCATGAGATGTCCATCGGTGGCAGGATGTGGGCGCGTGGCATAGGCGTGGTTCAAGACCGGATTCCCAGGGAAAGGGACCAGATAGAGTGCTGAATTGAGCACCAAGAGTCCCGCAATCACCAGTGACTGTCCAACTTCGATCCCATTAACCCCTGCCAGGATGTTGATCGAGTTTGGGGCAAATATTGACAGTGCCGACATGTACAGGTAGTAGAAGAGTGACAGGTCGATGAGACGAGCTTGGTTAGGCATGTAAGGGACAAGGAAATTGGGAACCACCACCGAAGTGACGCCAAAGTCGACGTAGTAAACAATCAGCAGGGGTAGCGATGCCACCGCGGGGATGAAGAACTTGTGTCTCCAGCGTAGGTCGAGCAAGTCGTCGCATATCCCTAGTATAGTCGTGGCTTGCAACGTGTTCAGAGCCGATTGATACGAGGACAGTTTCGAGTGAGGAAATCGGTGCAAAAAGCGTCCAGTCTCGACCTCAGTGACTGTGAGAACGACATCCCGGTTTCCTCCACCGGACGTAGCAGCAACGATGTCCTTGTAGAAGGCGAAAGGAATGAAGGCCATCAGAGCCAATATGTAGACCGCCGCAGCCACTGCCCCCATGGCCTCAGGACTATGCTGATTAGCGTCCGCACCCTACTCCACTTTGAAAACTGCTCACATCTCTTTGGGCATGATCTTGCTCATGTCTCTCCCTTTCAGTCCAGCCTTGACAAAAGCTGGGCCCGACCATCTCACAAAAGCATAAGTCATGGAGAAAGCCAGGGTTGAGAACGCGAGGGATGCCACAAGAGGGGCTCCATCTCCCTGGAAGGTGTTGGCAATCACAGCCAGAGAAGCTCCGGTGGCCACAAGCAGCGACCATTTCTCTGAAGGGGAGAGCGTGGAAGAAGCCATGATGTTCGGGATGTGCTTGATACAAGGTGCTCCTTCTGTGTTACCTCGACCGTATAGAGATGGTAGCCATGGCGATATTTCACCCAGACGAGACTGCAAACTGGTAGATGTACCAACAACAACGTCTTTTTGTCGAACAATGGTAGGATGCTGTGAGATATCAAGTTGGCGACCTGACAATCTGTCCTTTGGTCAATCCCAGCTTGTAGTCTTCGGAACAATGATAGTCCGACACAGCCAGCCTCGCCGATATTCCGCCAATCAGAAGCCGCTTGAAACCAACCAACCAAACCTCGAAAGTTACTATCGACATCCACGAAAATGCCTCTCTATTTCTTGCTCTCTGTATCCGATCCTGTCAGTTGTGGGTTATACCAAGCTCCGAGACACCTCCAAGAGTCTATCTACCGGAAATGAAAGCAATTAGCATGCAATGTCTCAGCACGGCCTAACCTGACACATCCTTGTCCGTCAATCGACCTCAGGAATGAAGTATTTACTTCCCCCAAGCCACTTATGACCACGACTCCCCCTGCCGAATCTGCTCCCTGCTTGGTCGCTCAGACGTACAATTGAGCAGCTTCCGGGTCGCTACTGATAGCGACGTCTACTCTCCACAATGGGTAAAAGCTCGGCGTTCGATCCGGGGCACCACGATCGCGTCACAGTGGTGCACACCAACTTCAACGGCACGCGCATCCTTACGGCATCGATAGACCACCGGATCAAGGTCTGGGAGCGAGATCCGAAGACGGGCGAGAGAACGTTGCTGGACACCTTCACGGCACATGACTCTGATGTGAGAGATGTGAGTTTTACCGAAGTCCTTTTGGCTTCCCGATCCCATCTATTTTCCTCTCTCCTTTTTATGCGTACCCCCTGCTGACCAGACAACGCAATATGTACTAAAAAGGCCAAGTTCCTACATCCAACGCTAGGCACACACCTGGGCAGCATAGGCAACGATCTCAAATTCCACCTCTGGGGTGAAGATGCTTCGCAAGCTCCACGAGGAGGCCATCGGTTTAGGCGCATCGCGACAATCCCATCGACGCCGCGCGTGCCATTTGTGAGCATGGACGTCAAGACGCTGGCGACGGACCACGTGTCGACGTTCCTGGCCCTGATTGACCGACAGGGCCTGCTGAGCATCTACGAGCCGAGCACACCGGACGATCTGCGGGAGTGGACGCTACTGGACTGCTTCAACGTGTGCGCGACGGGTACGAGCGCCGCACCCGGCCGCGGCGAGGAGACCAGCTTCAAAGTGCGCTTCGACCCGAACCCGACGCCGCTGGCTTACATCAACTCGGTCAGCGACGATCGCGACCAATTGGGCATCGTGGTCTGCGCGCTCAACGAGGTCAAGATCTACCGCAGCGTCGTGCCCTCGCACACGGGCACCAGCGCGGACGTGAGCATTGGGGGCATAGGCATGGGCATCAGCGGTGGCACGGGCATCTCGGGCGGCAGCAACGCCAGCCACCGACTGATGTTCTACGAGGCCATCAGACTGCCTACGCATCCGACGCTGGTGCGGGACGTGGCATGGGCGCCGTTCAGCGTGCGTGGCACCGACCGCATCGCGACGGCGTGCAAAGACGGTGCCGTGCGCATCTTCGAACTCGGTGTCGCCGACGGCCCTGGCGCTGCGGCCAGAGACGGCGATGACAGTCGGCAACAGCGCAACAATGGCCATCCAGGCCGCAACAACGGCGCAGACCCGCAGCACTCTACCCCAACGTCAACGACACGTAGCATGAGCATGCAACAACAGTCACAACAGCAACACCAATCGAGTCTGACGACCCAAATCGCCGGCCGACACGGCACCGCCGCGACGCACCACACGTCCCCTTCGTCCTCCGGGGCAGCGGCGCCGCAACACTCGGCGAACCCCGCCCGGACGGCCTACACGTTTCCCTACATAACCGCCCTCTCGTCCGCCACGACGCTCGCCCAGGCGCACACGGACGCCTGGTCCGTCACGTTCGACTCGCAGGGCCAGGTGCTCATGAGCACCGGCGGTGACGGGGTGACCAAGGTGTGGAGGAAGAGTGTGCTGGGAGGGCAGTGGATGATGTTTGCGGGACAGGAGATCACGGGGGACGATGACGACGATGACGACGATGATGACGATGGTGATGACGAAGACGAAGATGAGGGTGAAGCGCACGAAGAACATCGGGGGGACGGCAATAAAGTGAATGGGAAGAAACAGGGGACTGAGACCTGTCGCTTATAACCATCTCCGAGTCCACGAGACTAGGCATGA